>NW_023205360.1:0-513 GCF_002007445.2 Ailuropoda melanoleuca
AAAAAAAAAAAAATTAAATTAAATTTACAGTGCTGAAGAACATGAATGCTAGGAATAGAGATGCTGACCTCGTGTCCCAGATATCTGGTCCAGCATAGTCTAGGCCAAGGCTTGAAGGGCAGAGAGATTATCTGAAGGATGGGAGAACAAAGTACTCCTGGGCAAGTATATAAGGAAGCCCTCCCCTGGGAAACTCAAGGGATTCAAGGTTTTAAAATTTGGATCTGCCAAGAGTTTTAAGTATTAGCCCAGGGCAGAAAATGGCAGGGCCGGGGGGCGGGTGGGCATAGTTGAGAAGATCAAGATCTACAAAGAGTCTGGGTTTAAAAAAAATAAATAAAAATGTTTTGTGATGGGGACTGGTATTAACTGACATAATGAGTATAAAGTACTTCGCACAAGGGCATGGAATAGAGTGCTCAGTAAATGTTGGCTGTGATTAGAAATCAGATTTTTAAATGTCTGTCTTCATTCATTTAAAATTTTAAAACAAAATCTGTACACAGTCTTCCT
>NW_023205361.1:0-513 GCF_002007445.2 Ailuropoda melanoleuca
AAAGACAAATACCATATGATTTCACTCATATGTGGAATTTAAGAAACAAAACAGATGAATATAGGGGAAGGGAAGGAAAAATAAGATGAAATCAGAGAGGGAGGCAAACTGTAGAGACTCTTAACTCTAGGAAACAAACTGTTGCGGGGAGAGGAGGTGGGGGGGAGATGGGGTAATTAGGTAATGGGCATTAAGAAGGGCACTTGATGTAATGAGCACTAGGTGTTATATGGAATTGATGAATCAGTAAATTCTACCACTGAAACTAATAACACAGTATATGTTAACTAAATTGAATTTAAATGAACAATTAAAAAAAAAAAACTATGCCCTAGCTTTTGGGTGGCTCAGTTGGTTAAGCTTCAGACTTTTGATTTCAGCTCAGTTAATGATCTCAGGGTTGTGAGACTGAGCTTTGCACTGGGTCTTTCTCTGCCCTTCCCCCTGCCTCTTCCTCCCTAAAAAACAAAACAAACAAGCAAAAAACAAACAAACAAACAAAACCCAAAACTA
>NW_023205362.1:0-513 GCF_002007445.2 Ailuropoda melanoleuca
AAAAAAAAAGGCTCAAAATCAAACAATATGATTGCAGGTGGTTCATGAGGGCAAAATAGGTGCTTAAGTATATGTATAGAATGAGGGAAGTAAGAATGTCCTGTAAGAGTTTTACAAAATGAACTATCCATGAATGTGAACCCTGTTGTGCAAAATCACTTCAAAGAGATCAGTTGGTTGCTAGGACACCAGAGTTGTTTGCAATCATATCATAGAGTAAAGTGATAATGAAAAACCAGGCTGATAAGGAGGTTTGGGGGTGAAAATGGAATATACCAACAGCATAGCACAGAGGCAAACTCTGGCAATACCCATCTAACATCATGCAGTAAAATGTTTGTTACTCTAGGATGAAGTTTGTATTCAGTTGCCCTAAAAGAACTATGTTTATATATGTGAACATACCAGTTTATCAAAATTTGATGTTTTTAAGCATTCTAATCACACAAAAATTCTTGATTTAGTTCCTATTCACCAAGCAGATTTAGGTAACTTATAGTCCCAGGTAACTTG
>NW_023205363.1:0-513 GCF_002007445.2 Ailuropoda melanoleuca
AAAAAAAATAAAAAATAAAAAAAAGGCAAGGAAAGCTGTCTAGAGGGAAAGGGATCCCAAATGGGTTGCCCTGATTCTATTTTTTAAAATAAAATGTTATAGATAAGATACAGTGGAAGCCCTCTTCTTACACCTCCCTGATTCTCTCCTCTGCCTCCTAAAAAGTAAACATTAATCTGAATTTGACAATATATCACTTCTCGGCCTTTTGGCTAAGATCAAGTGCAATCCGAATGATGTGTATCCATGTTTTCGTACTTTTACTCCACATGCACACAGACAGTTGACAACGTGTTGTTATTCCCTGAGCCTTTGCCTGTTTTTGGACTATATATCGATACAGTTGTACTGTATATGTTTTATATGACTTCTCTTGCTCACGTTGTGTCGTTAAGATTCATTCATGTTGATGAGTGCAGCTGTGGATCTTTTCATCCTTGTAGAGTTTTATTGCATGATGACACCAAATTTTATTTTCCATAGTATTATTGATGGATATTTTGGTTATTTTCA
>NW_023205364.1:0-513 GCF_002007445.2 Ailuropoda melanoleuca
AAAAAAATTATGACCAGAAAAGAGCATAATAAAATGAAGGAAACGATAGAGAGTATCAGTAATACTAAAGGAAAATATAATACTAAAAGGAAAATTTACTGAGAAAAATTGTCCCAAAAAAAACCCTCTGGTGATACAGATCAATAAACATTAGGCACCAACAATTGATACCAGGAATTAAAATGATACATAAGCATCGATGGTGTCAGGAACCGTGAAGGGTCTGTGTTTTGCCATAGAAAATACATGAGTCTTGAGTCACAGACACACCAAGCAGCATAAACATTGGCCCATTTTTATCAGTTCCCGTGTCCCCAAGTCTTCAGAGATGACACAAATGAGACCTTATTGGATGCTTGCATATGCAGTGGGTTGCATTACAGGAGGGTTAACTGAACAAAACATCCCAAAATGTGAGGATAAGGGGGAGAGAGTATGATATTTTAAAGCTGTTTCCAATAAACATATGGGGGGTACTATTAAAATTGTTTTCCTAAGATTATTGAATGTGTA
>NW_023205365.1:0-513 GCF_002007445.2 Ailuropoda melanoleuca
AAAAAAGTCTCAATAAATTTAAAAAGACTGAAATCATATGAAGCATCTTTTTGAACCGCAATAGGTATGAAAATAGAAATCAATTACAGGAAGAAACCTGGAAAAATGGTCAATATGTGATATTAAACGACATGCTTCCAAACAACCAATGTATCAATGAAGGAATCAAAGGAAAATAAAAAATACCTGGAAACAAATGAAAATGGAAATACAACATTCCAAAACCTATGGGATGCTGCAAAAGCACTTTTAAGAGGAAATTTCATAGCAATACAGACTTAATATCTTAAGAAACAAGAAAAAATCTCAAATAAACAATCTAACTCTTTACCTAAAGGATCTAGAAAAAGAAAAACAAGTGCAGCTCAAAGTTAGTAGACGAAAGGAAATAATAAAGATCAGTGTGGAAATAAATAAAATAGAAACTAAAAAGACAATAGAAAAGATCAATGAAACTGAGAGCTGGTTCTTTGAAAATAAAGAGAAAATTTGACAAACCCTTAGCTAGACTCA
>NW_023205366.1:0-513 GCF_002007445.2 Ailuropoda melanoleuca
TATATATATAAAAGAAGCATAAGTAGACTTTGAAAGTTGCAAGAAGACTGTCTAGGGACCTTGAGACATACAGAAGGACATGGTGGTGACTTCCTTGGGTTTTCTTTTTGTCTCATATATCCCAGACTTGTAGGTGAAGCAGTCACCTAAAAATGCTGATGGGCACAGACAAAAAAAAGTCCCTAAAATGCCTCTTTTTCTTGCCAAAAGACCATGAAAGGAGCAGGATCAGCAAAACAGAAAACCCTCAGACAGTAACTGCTCCATTCCAATCAAACACTACAGAAAAAAATGGTGACCCCACCCTTGCTGACAATAGCTAAGGTTGAATGGGGAGCCTAGACTGGTACCCTCATTAGGCTGTAATAAGGCACCTGAACACCCTTAGCAGGGTGAAATCAGAGAAGACCAAGCAAGGAGCAGGACTTTCATTCCCACCAGCCAGTAATGAGTCCTCTACCTCATGACATCAGTGGAGATCACCAAGAGAGCCTCTTTTCCACTCCCACCCCC
>NW_023205367.1:0-956 GCF_002007445.2 Ailuropoda melanoleuca
ATCCCACAATGCCGGGATCACGCCCTGAGCCGAAGGCAGACGCTTAACCACTGTGCCACCCAGGCACCCCGGCACTATATCATTCTTAAAGGATATATCCAACAAGTGGATATGACAATCAAAAATATATATGCCCCCAACAGGGGAGCGGCAAGATACACAAGCCAACTCTTAACCAGAATAAAGAGACATATAGATAAAAATACATTAATAGTAGGGGCTCAATACCCCACTATCAGAAATAGACAGAACACCATGGCAAAAACTAAACAAAGAAGCAAAGGCTTTGAATGCCATACTCAACGAGTTGGACCTCATAGATATATATAGAACACTACACCCCAGAACCAAAGAATACTCATTCTATTCTAATGCCCATGGAACATTCTCAAGAATAGATCATGCTCTGGTACACAAAACAGGTCTCAACCGATACCAAAAGACTGAAATTATCCCCTGTATATTCTCAGACCACAAAGCTCTGAAATTGGAACTCAACCACAAGGAAAAATTTGGAAGAAACTCAAACACTTGGAGGCTAAGAACCATCCTGCTCAAGAATGACTCGATAAACCAGGAAATCAAAAAACAAATTAAACAATTTATGGAGACCAACGAGAATGAATACACAACGGTCCAAAACCTATGGGATACTGCAAAGGCAGTCCTAAGGGGGAAATACATAGCCATCCAAGCCTCACTCAAAAGAATAGAAAAATCTAAAATGCAGTTTCTATATTCTCACCTCAAGAAACTGGAACAGCAACAGAGGGACAGGCCTAACCCACTGACAAGGAAGGAGTTGACCAAGATTAGAGCAGAAATCAATGAATTAGAAACCAGGAGTACAGTAGAGCAGATCAACNAGACTAGAAGCTGGTTCTTTGAGAAAATCAATAAAATTGACAGACCACTGGCAAGACTTATCCAAAAGAAAAGAGAAAGGACCCAAATTA
>NW_023205368.1:0-513 GCF_002007445.2 Ailuropoda melanoleuca
CCTGTACACTGTTGGTAGAAATGCAAACTGGTGCAGCCAGTCTGGAAAACAGTATGGAGGTTCCTCAAAAAGATCTAGTAATCACATTACTGGGTATTTACCCACAGAAAATGAAAACACTAAATCAAAAAGATACATACACCCCTATGTTTATTTCAACATTTACAATAGCCAAGATACGGAAGCAGCCCAAGTGTCCTTTCATAGATGATAAAGAAGATGTGGTGTATAGACAGAATGGTATATTACTCTGCCATAAAAAAGAAATTTTGCCATTTGCATAGAATTCTACCCTCTAGATCCATCTGAGTGAAATAAGTCAGTCAGAGAAAGACCCATCATATGAGTTCACTCATACATGGAATTTCAGAAACAAGAGAAACCAAAAAACATACTCTTAATTATAGAGAACTGATAGTTACCAGAGGGGAGGTGGGTGGGCCTATGGGGGAAATAGGTGATGGGGATTAAGAGTACACTTACTAAGCACTGAGTAATGTATAGAATTTTTGA
>NW_023205369.1:0-513 GCF_002007445.2 Ailuropoda melanoleuca
TAGCCTTCATTTCCTTCCTCTCCTCACCTCCAAAGGCAGGCTCCAACCTAATTCTATAATCCTACCTATTCAGTGACTTCTAAACCATGATTATTTTCACCCTGACACAAACCTGCTTTTACCATCATGACACTTGGAGTCCGCTGAACCCTCAAGCACACTGGCAAACACCACAATGATGACTCGCCCCTCCCAGAGGCCCTGGAAGCCTTTCTTAGTTATAGCTGTGAAGTATTTTGAGAAACTTGAATTAAAGTGCTAGAGAAAGCACAACACACATTTACTGCTCATCTTGGAAAGACAAGAGCAAAGAGCTTCCAAAACTATCTTTGATTAACATAATCCGAGGGTAATGAATATGGATATTGTCAATAGTCACTTAGAAGCATGTTTTCTCGTACATTTTGTTCTCTCCAGTAAATTTCCAACCAAGAAAGAAAATGCCCCAAGTCCCTGTTTGCTTCAATAAAGCAAACACTCAGAGGAACTACCCAGAGGGAATAGAGCCAGGAA
>NW_023205370.1:0-1409 GCF_002007445.2 Ailuropoda melanoleuca
CTATGTCCCATCTAGTGTCTCCGACCAACAGTCCATAGTCCCATGTATGCGGTTCTGATCTGGAGTAGTTTCTCCCTCTGCCATTTTATTTGATGGGACAGAAACATCTCCCCTTCCCCAGGTACCTGCTACCACAATTCCTTCTTCCTCGTGCACGTGCAGGGGCAGGTAGGCGTACTCGTTCACATGACCTTCGTACTGCCTTATACACTTAGTGGTCCTCAGGTCCCACAGCTTGATCTGTAGAAAGCACAAGGGGCCATTACCGAGGGTCCGGCAGGTACACTAGTGAACCCAGGAAGGGCAAGGCGGTCTCCAAACACCTCCTAGGCTTAGGAAAATCTAAATTTAAAAAGCACCAAAACCAGTTTCATGTTGGTCTAGATCAGGCTGGGCTCCCAGTGCGCAGCAAGGCAACTGCCCTACACAGCCCACAACTCGCCTGGTCTCCAGCTGCCCTTCCCCTGCTATTGTCTGGCAGAAGGGTCTCTCTCGGTCTTAAAAGATTTTATTTTCAAGTAATCTCTACACCCAACATGGGGCTCGAGCTCATGACACTGAGACCAAAAGTCACATGCTCATCCGAATACGCCAGTCAGGCACCCCAACACGAGGGTCTTCTCTGAAGAGCCCTTCACCTGGCAGAGCTCTATAGGCCAGTGGCCCCAGTGGCTTGAGTCATCAGTGCTACCCTACCGTTCCCGCCATGTCGGATGCCATCAGGTTTTGCTCTTCTTGGAGGATTTGCACAGAGGTCACTGCTGAGTCATGGAAAAGGCGGGTGGCCTTCCAGCCCTTGCCCTGATTTCGACAACGTAGATCTATGGCAAAGATCTCCCCAGAACGACAGCCATTGAACAGCAAAGGAGCCTATGGAAAGACAGAATGGTTGGTACCACCTCTAAGGCTGGGAGGGGTGCACCATCCAGAACACAACTCCTGCCTTGCCTCACCTCTCCCAGCCCCTGGGTTACAGCTGTGGGCGATGGTGTGGTCAGGCTGTGAGCCTTGGTGTAGCTGGAAGGGTTCCTTAAGAAACGGTCAAGGAATTGGACCCCAGGTGTCTTCCAGTGTCCTCCCCACCAGCTGCACTGGCCCCTTAGGCCTCCCTCTGTGAAGCTCAAGTGATGGTGCCTTATGTCTACCAAGATCCTTTGTGAGAAGCCAGGGGGAGTATGGAGTAGGAGAGATCAGAGATCCAGGTACGGCCTGCAGTCCCAAACAGAGGGCAGACTGCTGAAGAACCCGAGTAGCGCACCGTGTTTACTGCAGAAAGCAGGTCGGTACTCTCCTCCACACTTTTAAAGAAAGATGGCATTTTCAGTGAGCAAGCCTCTGAAATGTAGCATTGACTAGAAGTTCAATTTTTAAATTTTTTAAATATGTAATTTGAAAACTGTGTATGAAGC
>NW_023205371.1:0-513 GCF_002007445.2 Ailuropoda melanoleuca
AAGATGTGGTGTTTGTGTGTGTGTGTGTATATATATATATATGCATATATATATACACAATGGAATATTAGTCATAAAAAAGAATGAAATCTTGCCATTTGCTATGACATGGATAGGACTAGAGAATACAATGCTCAGCGAAATCAGAGAAAGACAAATACTGTATGATTTCACTCATATGTGCAATCTAAGAAGCAAAGCAAATAAGCAAGGGAGAAAGAGAGAGAGAGAGAGACAAACTAAGGAAAAGACTCTTAACTACCGAGAACACACTGATGGTCACCAGAGGGGAGATGGGGAGGATGGGTGAGATAGGTGATGGCGATTAAGGAGTGCACTTGTGAGGAGCACAGGGTGATGTATGGAAGTGTTGGATCACTGTACTGCACACCTGAAACTAGTATCACACTGTTTGTAAACTAACTGGAATTTAAATAAAAACTTCAGGGGCGCCTGGGTGGCACAGCGGTTAAGTGTCTGCCTTCGGCTCAGGGCGTGATCCCGGCGTTCTGG
>NW_023205372.1:0-513 GCF_002007445.2 Ailuropoda melanoleuca
TGAATTCCTAACCAACAGCAATTACGAGATAAAATGATCATTGCTTCAAGATGCTAAATTTTGGAATAATATGCAACCCAGCAATAGATGATAAATATACCCAAGAAGGATTAAGATTGTAAAAAATAAGGGCACATCCAAAAATTAGAAGAACAAAACAAAACAACAACCTTACAAACACCAGACATAACAAGGTACTTACAAATAAACAAAATCTGATGAAAACTTCCTAATAGTAATAATGGAAGCTATAAGTCAACAACCTTTGGACAAGCAAAGATTCAGTTTGCCGATATATCCTTTTTTCAAAAATAATGGAAGAAATTCTCTAATTATATAAGTGGAATAGAATTTAATCGTGACTACCCCAAAGATCCTAGGTCAAGATAAGGAATATAGAAAAGGCTATTTTACAATATTTAAGTGGATGAAGACAGTATAAATAATTTGTAAGATGAGTTTTGAAATAAAAATTGGGGCGCCTGGGTAGCGCAGTCGTTAAGCGTCTGCCTT
>NW_023205373.1:0-513 GCF_002007445.2 Ailuropoda melanoleuca
AAATGTCTGGATTAGATTTTTATTGTGGTTGCAACAAATTACCATGATGCTGCTTTAAAACAAATCAATTTATTTTCTGATAGTTCTGGAAGTCTGAAGTCTGAAATAGGTCTCCCTGGGCTAAAATCACTGTCTGCATAGAAGAGTTCATTCTGGAAGTCTGGGGAGAATATATTTTCTTGCCTATTTCAGCTTTAGAGCCACCTACACTCCCTGGCTCATGTGCCCTCCCTTTATCTTCAAAGTCAGCAGCATAGCATCTCAAAATCTCTCTCTGACTCTAAGAATTCTGCCTCCCTCTTCCACGGTTGGAGGACCCTTTGATCTATTGAGCCCAGATAGATTATCTGAGTAAGTTTGTCCAAGGTCAGCTGACTAGCAATGTTAATACCATTTACAACTTTAATTATTCCTTGCCATGAAAGGGGGCATATCCAAAGACTCTATAGATTAAGATGTGGAAATATTTGTGGACATTATTCTGCTACTAAAAGTCTTTTTCAGGGGCATATT
>NW_023205374.1:0-513 GCF_002007445.2 Ailuropoda melanoleuca
CATTCACGAGGGTGGCTGCACTAACCAGCAGACTTCCGGTGTAGACGAAACAGCCGTCTACTGGAAGGAGATGCCATCTAGGACTCTGGTAGCTGGAGAGAAGTCAGTCCCTGGCTTTAAAGCTGCAAAGGACAGGCTGACTCCCGTGTTAGGGGCTCATGCAGCTGGTGCCTGTCAGATGAAGCCAGTGCTCACTGGCCAAATATTCTGGAAGTCCTAGGGCCCTTAGGAATCATGCTAAATCCACTCTCCCTGAGCTGCATCAACGGACCAAGAAAGCCTGGGCAACTGTCACCTGTTTACAACATGGTGTACTGAATATTTTAAGCCCACTCTTGAGACCTACTGTTCGGAAAAAAAGATTCCTTTCGAAATAGGACTGCTCACTGACAATGCACCCGGTGACCCAGGAGCTCTGATGGAGATGGACAAGGAGATTTGTGTTGTCTTCATGCCTGCTAACACAACATCTGTTCTGTACCCGGTGGATCAAGGAGTAGTTTTGACTGTCAA
>NW_023205375.1:0-513 GCF_002007445.2 Ailuropoda melanoleuca
AATGATGAAGTAGCAGAAAGAGAAATTAAGAAAACAATCCCATTTACAATTGCACCAAAAAGAATAAAATACCTAAGGATACGCTTGACCAAGGAGGTGAAAGACCTGTGCTCTGAAAAAGCACTGTAAAAAGTACTGTAAAACCCTGATGAAAGAAATTAAAAATGATACAAACAATTGGAAAGATATTCCATGCTCACCGATTGGAAGAATATCATTAAAATGTCCCTAACACCCAAAGCAATCTATACATCCAACACAATACCTATCAAAATACCAATAACATTTTTCACAGAATTAGAACAAAAATCCTAAAATTTCGGTGGAACCACAAAAGACCCCCAAGTAGCCAAAGCAATCTTGAGAAACAAGAACAAAGCTGGAGAAACTAGAACTACCCTATGATTCAGCAGTTCTACTTCTGGGTATTTATCCACACAAAATGAAAACACTAACTCTAAAAGTTATCTGTGCCCCCATGTCACTGCAGCACGATTTCCAATAGCCAAAACA
>NW_023205376.1:0-513 GCF_002007445.2 Ailuropoda melanoleuca
AACAAGAAACAATCCACATATCCCTCAAATGTAGAAAAGATACATCATTCTATGCCTAGACAGTAGAATACGATACAGTAATGAAAATTGAATGTGGATATAGTTACTATTAAAAAGAGATTGTACTGATTATGTGTTTGGCCCTGCCTCCCGTTCATGCTCCCGTTCTCTTGGGGTTACACGTTTGGCCTCTTGGAGATTAATAAACATGTACCTTAGAAATGCCCGCCAAGGCTGGATGGAGGCGGCTTGTTTTGGCCTCCTTTGAATCTATTAGAAATAACATAGTCTTTCCCCTTCCTGATGCACAGGTGGGGCCACGAGATCTAATTAAAGTTTAGCCTTATTTAGGTGCATGCAAGCCCTTAGGTGCATGTGAACCCTCTGATTTCACCACAATGCCCTTCTGCATGTCCCCTTGCTCCACAAAATCTGGACTGAAGTCTGGATTTTGTGGTTATGCAAAATTATATTTTTAAGTGGCACAATTGTAATGAAAAGACAGGACATAAT
>NW_023205377.1:0-513 GCF_002007445.2 Ailuropoda melanoleuca
ACAGATGAGGAAACTGAAGCTCAGCAAAGTGGAGGCAGTTGCCAAGGCTTGAAACCCAAGTATCTTAACTCCAGAGACCAAGCGCTCAACTGCCACACCCAGCATCTTCCGAAAGAGTTCCCAAACCAGTAGCTTTGAGGTAGAAGGAGGGTGTCCCCATGCTTGCCCCAGGTGACTGCTCTCTTCCAACTCAGGTCTGCTCCTCCCACCCCTCCCTCCACATGCACATGCAACGCGCAGTTTCCAACCTGTATGATATCATTGTATTTGTCTCTTCAGGCAAATTCTGAGAAGGATTTGTCATAAACAAAGAAGTTTACAAATTCCGTCCCTTCTCAGGACTGGTGTTACACTTCACCGTTATGTGTGTGCATCTGTGCTACAGTAACTACGGGACACACCCTTAAACCGTGGCAGAAAATATTTTAAATTAAGACACCTACTCCAGGGGCGCCTGGGTGGCGCAGGTGTTGAGCGTCTGCCTTCGGCTCAGGGCGTGATCCTGGTGCTCTG
>NW_023205378.1:0-513 GCF_002007445.2 Ailuropoda melanoleuca
AACTGGTTTCGTGTTTCAGTAGATTTACTATCTTGGTACACTGTGTGCTAAACTACTAAGTAATTTGCTTTAAAAAATCATATACCAGGCCAGTTTAGCAAACAGATCTCCTGGGGCTGATGTCTGGTCCGCATTTATTTAAATTTTACTATCAAAGGGGGACACTTCTTTCATTCCTAAGTATTTGTCAAGGGCTTAGTTTACACTTCGTGATGTTCTAGGCCCTGGAATTTTGGCAGGAAAAAAGATAGATAAACTTCCTTCTGTCATGAGTATATTGGAGAAGAACCCCAATAAGTGAATTAGCAAAAAGAAAGAGAAAATGAGGGGAAGAAAGAGAAAGAGATGGAGAGAGAGAGGGTAAAAGCAACAAAGAGGAGAAGGAAGGAAGAAGGAGAGCAGGGAAGGTGGGAGAGAGGGAGGGAAAGAAGGAAGGAAGGAGCAGTAAGAACTCTGAAGGAAACAAGGGATAGAAAATATGTATGAAAACCATGGCATTTATATGTCTCACAG
>NW_023205379.1:0-172 GCF_002007445.2 Ailuropoda melanoleuca
TCTAAAATGCAGTTTTTATATTCTCACCTCAAGAAGCTGGAACAGCAACAGAGAGACAGGCCTAATCCACTGACAAGGAAGCAGTTGACCAAGATTAGAGCAGAAATCAATGAATTAGAAACCAGAAGTACAGTAAGGCAGATCAACAGGTCTAGAAGCTGGTTCTTGGAGA
>NW_023205379.1:214-1285 GCF_002007445.2 Ailuropoda melanoleuca
AGATTATTAAAATTATGACTGAAAAGGGAGAGGTCACGACCAGCACCATTGAAATTGCAAGGATTATTAGAAACTTTTATCGACAGCTATATGCCAATAAATTAAGCAATGTGGAAGAGATGGAGACCTTCCTGGAAACCTATAAACTACCAAGACTGAACCAGGAAGAAATTGATTTTTTAAACAGGCCAATTAATTATGAAGAGATTGAGTCAGTGATAAACAACCTTCCAAATAACAAAACTCCAGGCCCGGACGGTTTTCCTGGGGAATTCTACCAAACATTCAAAGAAGAAATAATACCTATTCTCCTAAAGCTATTTCAAAAAATAGAAACAGAAGGAAAGCTACCAAACTCATTCTATGAGGCTAATATTACCTTGATCCCCNATATTCTATGAGGCCAATATTACCTTGATCCCCAAGCCAGGCAAAGACCCCATCACAAAGGAAAATTACAGACCGATTTCCCTAATGAATATGGACGCCAAAATCCTCAACAAGATCCTGGCTAATAGAATCCAACAGTACATTAAAAGGATTATCCATCATGACCAAGTGGGATTCATACCTGGGATGCAAGCATGGTTCAACACTCGCAAATCAATCAATGTGATACATCATATCAACAAGAAAAGACTCAAGAACCATATGATCCTCTCAATTGATGCAGAAAAAGCATTTGACAAAATACAGCATCCTTTCCTGATTAAAACCCTTCAGAGTGTAGGAATAGAGGGTACATTTCTCAATCTCATAAAAGCCATCTATGAAAAGCCTACTGCAAGCATTATTCTCAATGGGGAAAAGCTGGAAGCCTTTCCCTTAAGATCAGGAACACGACAAGGATGCCCACTCTCGCCACTATTATTCAACATAGTACTAGAAGTCCTTGCAACAGCAATCAGACGACAAAAAGGGATCAAATGTATCCAAATGGCAAAGAAGAAGTCAAAATGTCTCTCTTCGCAGATGACATGATACTATATATGGAAAACCAAAAAGAATCCACTCCCAATCTATTAGAATTTATAGAGCAATTCGGTAATGTAGCGGGATACAAAATCAATG
>NW_023205380.1:0-513 GCF_002007445.2 Ailuropoda melanoleuca
GGGAAGTGGGACAGAACAAATATATATTGCTTATTATGTCAAAGGCACTTTTTTTTTATCTCTGTGTTCATTGGGCATCTAGCCCACGCCACTGTCTATTTTTATTTAACTAAAATTTCTTTCTAGCTTCACACAAATGTGTCTTTTTTCCTGGAATGTGCAGAGAATTCTCTATCTCCTTCACAGCAACGGTCACCTCCTACCCTGGACCATCGTTTGGATTGTAAACTTCCACTAGGGAAGAGGTCATGTTATTTACATATTTGAACTTGAACACCTAGCAGCATTCAATAAATGTCAAGTGTATGAACTAAGATAGATCTCCTGTCTCCTCTACTAGATTATAAGCTCCTTGAGGGCAGAATTAGGGTTAAAGTTGGGGGAACTCAGGGAGGTCATCCAATCTAACCCCTGGGGACAGGGGGAAATGAGGCCTGTAATGGGGCATGTCCTCAAGACCCTAAGGGCCTAGGCCACATGAGTGTCACCCTCAAGTTCGGTGCTCTTTCTCCC
>NW_023205381.1:0-1413 GCF_002007445.2 Ailuropoda melanoleuca
AATCCACAGAACACATTTATAGACCAGGAATACTGAAATGAATTTGTAAATGAATGCAAACCTGTCTTTTTTCACACTGGGTAGGAGAGCTGATTGAACCTCCATTGGACAAAATGTATTTGCTTGTCTCAGTTTTCTCTACATTACCTTTTATCTCAATATGGTTGTAAAATATAGCCTTTTCAAAGACAAAGACACTCATCATATAAAGTCACTCAATCCATAGGGGCTCCATCATTCCAGTGAAAGGATGTTCAGTAATCTCTTTGCTTATTTCGAAGTCTTACATTTCTCGTTATAGTCTTAAGAAGTAAGGGAAGTGTTGAAATAGTTTTTACAAAACTTTCTGCTGAAGATGCTTGATACTTGCATTAGGAGAAAGATTGAGTGAAGGAAAATCTCATATCTCTTGCTACTTTGATATATTGTTTTGCCACACTATTTTCCTTCCTTAAATGCATACAAAATATCAGTTTGAAGGAATTTCAGGCCGGAAGAGGAAATAAAGTATGATATAGCTAGCTATTACTAAATCACACTTCCTTCTCTTCATTTAGTGTGTGTGCAGTTTTGCAACAAAAGTTATTCATTGTAAATATTTTAGAACCTCTCTTTTGTGTCATTTTATAAGGCAACTGTAGAATGATTCATAGGCAACCTGATAGGTGGGTGCCATATGCAGTGCTGATAAGTGCTTGTGGGTCCACAAGATGATCTGCACGGTAGTCCCTATTACATAGGGAAGTTCCCACTCTGGTATCTGTGTTCACCATCACGGACCCCTTTCCATAAAAGCATTAAGGACTCCTGCCCCATTCAAACACAAGTTACATATGGAGTGATTCTTAGGCTTTGAAGCCTTAGTTTAATGTATATAACCTATTCTTTGCAGAAAGCAGGACCAACCGAAGTGGCCATGTTAGAACACCTGGATCAGGAAGGAGTGTCAGTGGGACACAGAAATGGAAAACCAAGAAGTACAGAGGCACCCATGAATTTCAGAGTGCTGGCACCCATAAACCCTTGCTATTATGAATAAAATAAGGCAAGTACTCTTGACTGTAGTAGTTCTGTCAGGAAGAAGATAAATTTGGTCCACTGCTAGTGATGGCTTTCAGTGTATGTCCCCAACTATTCCCATTCTTTAACTTCGCCCTTCTCACTTAATGCTGTGTTACTCCTTATGTCCTTGTCAGCTGAAATGTTTTTAACAACTCTATTGAGATAAAATTTGCATTTCATAAAGTCACCCATTTTGAATTTTAGTAAAGTTACCAAGTTGTGCAACCATAACGATAATTTTAGAACATTTCTGTCATCCCACTAGGATCCCACTTTTACAGTTAATCCCCATTTCCATCCCCAGCCCTAGGCAACTGCTAGCCTACTTTTTGTCTCTATAGATTTGCCTTT
>NW_023205382.1:0-513 GCF_002007445.2 Ailuropoda melanoleuca
AATAAATAAATAAAATATTTTATATATATATATATGTATATATATATATATATATAGTATGTGAAGTTCTTATTTTAAGGATGATTATCAATAATTAAACGTTACTTATACAATGTGTAGCTGGTGGTAATGATCATTCTCAAAGTTTTCGCTTTTCCTATCAATTTTATTTAATTATTTATTCTACCAAATATTATCTAATTTTGGTGTTTATATAACTTTCTTATTTTTAGTTGACGTCCCTTACTCGAGGTGAATGTACTAAAAGGAGAGGGGTAATTAGAATTAGAATCAAGAAATAGGATAAAAGGGTGGAAACAACATAGCTGAGTTAAAACCAGATAGCAGAAATAAGTTATAGTTATACTCCTTGTGCCTGAAATTTGAAATACTAATTTGAAGTTTGTAAACTCTCTTTTATTATATTACATGTGGGTTCACAACATGTCAAATCTTTTCCTTCAAGACTTTTTAAAAATATCCAAACTAGTCATTCTTTTTCAATAATTGATT
>NW_023205383.1:0-513 GCF_002007445.2 Ailuropoda melanoleuca
CAGGGTCCTGGGATCAGCCCTGCGCTGGGTTCCATGCTCAGCGGGGAGTCTACCTGAGGATTCTGTCCCTGCTCATGCACAAGCTCTCTCTCTCTAAAATAAATAAATATATCTTTTTAAAAAATAAGAGAAGGGAGAGGATTAATAGAAAGTAGAATTAGCTTCCTGATATTTTCCTAGATATTAGTAGGTAGTATAATGGTATAATCTGAGAGTCACAAATCAAGTATAATTAGATATGCTTAGGAATAAAAGCATAAATACTAAAATTGCATCCAGTGATTAAAATTGGAAAATGAGAGGAAAGAAGAAAGAGAAGTGAAGAAAAGAGCAGGTATTGCCCAATCTCAAAATTATTCATACTGAAAACTAAATTTCTAAAAGAAGGGTTGAATTAAGGTCGTGTAGAGAATTGAATTATTAACACAAAGGTGATCAGGGTGCCTGGGTGGCTCAGTCAGTTAAGCATCTGCCACTTGGTTCTTGCTCAGGTCAGAATCTGAAAGTCTTGAG
>NW_023205384.1:0-513 GCF_002007445.2 Ailuropoda melanoleuca
CCCCAGATGAAGAAAATCTGGCTTCAGTGCCTGCTTATCACATGTTTTTAAATGCACGTCACCTTACATGCTTTTTAAAACAAGGGTAACATATTTATATCAGGCCAATGCTAACAAAAGAGAGGCAGAGTAACCATATTAGTACCCCTCAAAATAGATTCAAGATCAAGAGTCTGAAATGAGACGCAGAAAGATCCTTTATTTTGACGTAGCAGGTAAGAACTGCTCTACAATGCATGGCATGTTAGCCTTCTTATGAATCCAAATTACCTTAATATTTGCTTTAATCCCATCCATCTGATTGACAAGAAGACCAGTGGCTCCTTTGGGGAGTTGGGGGCCCCCTCATTACCCTTCCTAAGAACGTTGGGACACTGGACAGCTACATAGGTTGTCCATCCCGCTTCGACTCCGAAGCAAGAAGAGCCTGCCCTCCATCCCGCTTCTCCGCAGTTACTGCTCACTGCTGGGCAATAAACACAGGCCCTTCCCAGTCCTGCTCGTTCTGCTAGA
>NW_023205385.1:0-513 GCF_002007445.2 Ailuropoda melanoleuca
AATCAGTCCTGATTATCCTATTTATTTTATTTGATCAGGTTG
This sequence comes from Ailuropoda melanoleuca, assembly GCF_002007445.2. Taxonomy (NCBI): domain Eukaryota; kingdom Metazoa; phylum Chordata; class Mammalia; order Carnivora; family Ursidae; genus Ailuropoda; species Ailuropoda melanoleuca. Next base: position 43 of record NW_023205385.1, read on the forward strand.
GTGGTTTCGTTAGGAAATGTTTTTGTCTATATCATTGCAACTTTTCTCAAATTCCTAAGAGAAATAGTATCATGTTTCTTAACTGTTTTTGAAATGCTATTCTATTCTTATCAAGACATCTATCTTTATTTTCTTTATGCTTTGCAGAGAATAGATCTTCCTGTTTTCTGTCATTGTGCAGGAGGGACAGAATAACCACATATGATTGGGATAACTGTCCCAATGAAAAGTTTTTTACATCTGTCAGGTGAAGTTACGGGGAGAGGATGGCTGTGAATAAATCAGGAAGCAGTTTCTCGCCAGAACTATATGTGCCAGTGCCTGGGTTTTGAACTCTCTAGCCTTCAGAGCTATGAGGAAAAAATTTCTCTTGTTTACAAACCAGTCTGTGGTATTCTGTTATAGCCCAAACACTAAGAAATTATGGAAATTATGGAAAATAAGTAACCAAATATAAAAAAAAGAAAATAC
>NW_023205386.1:0-513 GCF_002007445.2 Ailuropoda melanoleuca
AATTAGCAAGACATAAATGGTGTCTGCTCTCAGGAAGTCAACAATCTCTTGGAGTGATAGTGTTATTTTTCTCCTTGACATTAGCTATCACCTGAAATCTTTAGCTGGTATCAGTCAAGTGTGCATTAGTAAATAGATGGCACATTCCAATTGAGTAATATGAGGAGAGTTTGATAAAAGAACAATTTAAAAAGTTTTAAGGCAGGTTTTAGGATAGTGATCAAGAAATAATACAGTACCACAGGGATAGTCGTAACAGAGATCGTTTACCATTCTCAGGCCTGAGGGGCAAAAAGGAGAGAGAAGGTGAAAAGGAGAATTCTTTGATAGTGTGCCTGTATCTAGAAAAGAGTTTCAGATTATAATCATGATTCTATATGTCCACTTTTTATAAAGTGCCTGAGTTTATTGTGAACAAGTTTCTATCTTTATTTTGCAGTACCTAAGCTTTTTAAATGTTTTGAGGTCACAGTGTATAATAAAAAGTAGAAAGAATGAATAAAGCAACTTGTG
>NW_023205387.1:0-513 GCF_002007445.2 Ailuropoda melanoleuca
AATGGTTAAGATCTGCAAAGCTCTTAGCAAGTCTTGTTGTTTACTTGCTGTAAACGTTGAGATGTATGCATATAATTTTTTTCTCTCTTCTCTTATTCTTTCTTTTTTCTTTTCTTTCTTTCTTTCTTCTTTCTTTCTTTCTTTTTTTTTTTTTTTACATTTATTCAGAGTCCCTTGATGTGTTGGGTATCCAGTGTTGGCTACCCCAAAACATGCTGCCTTAAAAAAAACCCAGCTTCCTCACAACTCTAGGATGGCTGGGGCTCAGCGAGGTGGTTCTTCTGCTGGTCTCACACAGGCTCTCTCAGATGGTGGCTGTCAAAGGACATCTGGGGGGCTGGAATAACGTAGACAGCTCTACTCATATGTCTGGAACCTTGATGAGGATGGCTTGAAGGTTGGAAACTCTCTGTTTCTGTCTCTCTTTCTCACTCCACCTGGCTAGTCTGGACATTTTTACATGGCAGCTGGGTTCAAAGAATGAGCCCCAATGAGCGAGGACTTTTTTTTTTT
>NW_023205388.1:0-513 GCF_002007445.2 Ailuropoda melanoleuca
AAGATCTACTGCTTACATAGCACTTACTATGGTCTGGTTATGACTTTAACTGCTTCACAAACATTAATTCTTTTAATCGCCACTACAGCCCAGTTAGGCAAGCCCTACTATTCTTACTTTAAAAATGAAGAACCTGAAACTCAGAAATCTTGTTTCTCACCTACTTGCTAATAAGTGATGAAAACTGACATTTGAACTTAGGCAGCAGACTTGGCAGACTTCGCTCGTAAGAACTATGGCCCACTGCCTTGTGATACAATGCAATGGCTCTGTGGGACTATGAACCCAATGCTTTGGATAAATTATATAACTTAATCTTCATAACAGTTTACGTTACGAATTAAATGCTGAGGCTTGGAGAAAATAACTGCTCCAGCACTGCATAGCTGGTAAGTGAAAGAGGTAAAATTTGATTTCAAGTCTGACTTTAGCCTACTGTGTCTATCTCTGTAAGTGCTAGGTAGGAGTTTACACAGAAGGAAAAGTGGTTAACAAAGCAGTAGGCCTGACATC
>NW_023205389.1:0-513 GCF_002007445.2 Ailuropoda melanoleuca
TTGCAAAATTACTTTATTTCAATCAATCTGTGTAGAAAGAAAAGGAGATAAGGATCTCCTTAAAAAAAAAAGAAGGAGATTAGGATCTCTGTCTCTTTCCTGACCCTGAATGTGGATCTCATAGATGTTCTCTAGGGAGGAAGATTTCTGAAGTAGTCTGGGGCCTTTTTGGGACTGGCCTCCATCTGTGTTAGGGCCCAAGTACTCTGAGAAAGCACCCGGCTGCATCCTGCTCCACAGGAAGTGAAAGGAAGCTCTTGTTCTCACTTCCTCACCTGGGCAGCAGGCCATACTCTGGTGTCCCCAGTCTCTATCTCTCTATCTCACTCTTGAATTGTTTCTCTCTGCCCAATATCCTTGGATTCAGTGTTCTTCATACCTCTTGGACACAGTGAAACTTGTGCGTCTCTTTTTGATACCTTTAAACTTGCAGTTGGCGGACTTCTTCATGGGCCAGCCCTGGTGATGGTAATTCTAGACCTTGATAGTCCAGGATGTGAGTTCAGACCAAGA
>NW_023205390.1:0-513 GCF_002007445.2 Ailuropoda melanoleuca
GAAATAATAAAAATTAGAGAAGAAATAAATGAAATAGATAGAAAAAAAATAGACTACTAAAACTAGGAGAAGGTTCTTTGAAATGATGAACAAAATTGATAAACCTTTAGCCAGACTCAACAAAAATAAATTAAAGAGAAAGGACTCAAGTAAACAAAATCTGAAATGAAAGAGAAATGACAACTGACACCGCAGAAGTACAAAGGATTATAAGAGAATATTGTGAAAAATTATATACCAACAAATTGGACAACCTAGAAGAAATGGGTAAACATAAAACCTCTCAAAACCGAATCAGGAAGAAATAAAAAATTTGAATAAACAGATTACCAGCAATGAAATTGAATCAGTAATCAAAAAACTCTGAACAAAGTCCAGGAAAAGATCATTTCACAGATGAATTCTACCAAACATTTAAAGAAGAGTTAACACCTCTTCTTTTCAAACTATTCCAAATTTCCAAATTCATTCTACAAGGCTAGCATCACTCTGATATCAAAATGAGATAAAGAG
>NW_023205391.1:0-891 GCF_002007445.2 Ailuropoda melanoleuca
TCTATTTTTCCATTTGTTTCAAGAGTGCTTGCCCTTACTTCTTGGAGCATGGTTATAATCACTACTTTATTTTATTTTTTTTTTAAAGATTTTATTTATTTATTTGACAGAGATAGAGACAGCCAGCGAGAGGAGGAACACAAGCAGGGGGAGAGGGAGAGNCAGGCTCATAGCAGAGGAGCCTGATGTGGGGCTCGATCCCATAACGCTGGGATCACGCCCTCAGCTGAAGGCAGACGCTTAACCGCTATGCCACCCAGGCTCCCCTATAATCACTACTTTAAAAATCTTCTCAGGGTTGACATCTGTTCTTCGTCTTTTTCCTTGTCAGTTGAGACTTTCATCGTTCTTTATATGCTGGGTGATTTTGGTTTATATCCTGAACCTTTTGAATATTACATTATGAGACTCTGAGTCTGGTTTAAATCCTAAAAGGAACATTGATTTATTTATTTTTTTTAAAGCATGCTGTGGGCCAGGTTCTATTCTGGCTGTAAGTTCCAACACTCCTCTGTGGGCTCTGGTTCCAATGTTGGTTCTGTTTCCAAAGTGCAGTGCCATTCAGATGATTCCTGTGTGTGTGCTACCCAGTGGCCAGTCTTGGGCCTGGATCATGGTCTATCCTCTAGTTGAGTCCTCAAAACCCCTGTGGTATGCTGTTTAGGGTCAGATCCACATATGTGCAGCTTGGAGGGGAGCCCCCCTCCTTGGAGGGGAGCCCAGCTTCCCTTGTGTGGCAGCCCCCCACTGCCACTCCCTCCACTGCTTGCCTGTGGGCAAGGCTGGAAAAAAAGAAACAAAACCCAGAGGATGTGCCCCTCTCTCTCTGACTCTTAGGAATCCTCTTTCCTGTTTCTTGAACCAGAAAGAGAGGACTTCTCTTGGAGCTCT
>NW_023205392.1:0-621 GCF_002007445.2 Ailuropoda melanoleuca
AGGTTTTGGACCATTGTGTTTTCATTCTCATTGGTCTCCATAAATTGTTCAAATTGATTTTTGTTTTCCTGGTGTATCGAATCATTCCTGAGCAGGATGGTGCTTAGTCTCCAAGTGTTTGAGTTTCTTCCAAATTTTTCCTTGTGGTTGAGTTCCACTTTCAAAGNAGAGCGTTGTGGTCTGAGAATATGCAGGGGATAATTTCAATCTTTTGGTATTGGCTGAGACCTGTTTTGTGTCCCAGAGCATGATCTATTCTTGAGAATGTTCCATGGGCATTTGAATAGAATGAGTATTCTTTGGTTCTGGGGTGTAGTGTTCTATATATATCTATGAGGTCCAACTCGTCGAGTATGGCATTCAAAGCCCTTGTTTCTTTGTCGATTTTCGGCATGGGTGCTCTGACTTTTTGATAGTGTAGTGTTGAGGCCCCCTACTATTAACATATTTTTATCTATATGTCTCTTTGTTGTGGTTAAGAGTTGGCTGTGTATCTTGCTGCTCCCCTGTTGGGGTCGTCACTATTTATAATTGTTATATCCACTTGTTGGATACATCCTTTAAGAATAATATAGTGCCCTTCTGTGTCTCTAACTATAGTCTTTAGTTTAAAATCTAGTC
>NW_023205392.1:757-1055 GCF_002007445.2 Ailuropoda melanoleuca
CTCTTGTAGACAGCAAATGGATGGGTCATGTCTTCTTATCCAATCTGCAACCCTGTGGTGCTTTATGGGAGCATTTAGGTCATTTACATTTAGACTGATTATTGAGAGATACAATTTTAATGATGCCATGTTGCCTGTAAAATCTTTGTTTCTATAGATTGTGACTTTCTGTTCTGTATCGCTCTTGGGGGCTTTTTAATTTTTGCAGAACCCCCCTTAATATCTCCTGTAGGGCTGGTTTCGTGGTTACGAAATTGGTCAATGACTGGCGATTCTGGAAGGTCTTTATCTCTCCATC
>NW_023205392.1:1149-4840 GCF_002007445.2 Ailuropoda melanoleuca
CCCCCCGCAACCCTTTCTCTCATTCCAGGTCTGTGTAGACAGGTCTGACATAATTCTGATACTTTTGTCTTGGTACGTGAGAAATTTCTTTGCCCTGGCCGCTTTCAATACTGTCTCCTTGGATCTAATATTTGCGAATTGCACTATGATGTGACGTGGCACAGGTTTGTCATTGTTGAGCTTGGGAGGGGTCCTCTCTGCCTCTTGGACACCAGTGCCTGTTTCCCTTGCTAGATTAGGGAAGTTTTCAGCTAAAATTTGTTCAAATATCTCTTTTAGACCTCTGTTTTTCTCCACCCCCTTGGGGATGGCGATAATTCTGACATTGGAAAGTTTCATTGAGTCAGTAATCTCCCGTAACCTACATTCATGAGAATGGGTTTTTTTGAGTCCAGATTCTATTTTAGCTTCCTCTTCTACTAACCCCATCCTCCAATTCGCTGATACGTTCCTCTGCCTCATTCACCCTGACCGTCAGAGCCTCTAGTTTTGACTGCATTTGGCTCATAGAATTTTTTATTTCTGCCATATTCGCTCTCATTTCCACCCTTAGGGATTCTATATTTTCATTAACATTTTCATTAATACTTTTGTCAAGTCTACACATCTTCTTGACCTTTGCTACTCTGAATTCCATTTCTAATAATTTGCTTATATCCATATCCATTGGTTCTGTGGCAGAGGCCACAGACTCATTGTCTTTTCTTTGCTGGGGGGGATTTCTCCTTCTTGGCAATTTGATGAGGAGAGGTTGTGGGGTTGTCCAGAGCCCAAATTATTGACCGGGACCCCGGCAGTGCGCACTTGTTTTATAGGGATCTTAGGGATGTGGGCTTCTTGATTTTTCAGGCTGCCTTCTGGGGGAGGGGCCTTCCACGCGGATACTCAGGCAACACTGTTTGGGTAGAGTCTCCATGTCCCCTGCAAGGGGGGTTGGGGATGGGCACCCTGTGAGCCGGTTATTCCAGGCTTTTGTTCTCTGGCGGCTTTCCCTGGCGGTTTGCTGTGCCTCTTCTGAGAGAGCAGCAGTGGCCGAATCTCAGCCTGTCTCAGAACAGAGGGATCGTGGACCATTCTCCACTGATGTTCTGGCCACTTTGACTCTGTTTCTGTTGGTGCTGCTCAACCCTGCAGCATCTTGGGATGTGTGCCCCACACCCAGTGTCCCAGCCCTCACTTCCAGGGCCGGCGCGTCTCTGTCTTTTGCGTTTCTAGCACTGCCAGCCACCAACAGCCCCTGCATGCTCCTGGAGCTCCCGGTCTCAGCCTGGTTCCAGTGAGCACCCCGGAGTTCCATGAGAAGTCTGGTCGCACACGTTCCCTGGCTCATGGTCTCAGTCTCTCTCTCGCGGGAGCCAGTCTGCGAGTCTGCCCACTCCCCTGTGCAGGTGGCTTCCGCTTCCTGGCGCCCAAACACGGCGGCTCCCTCCCCCTTCCGTTTATCTTCTGATATCTGTGCACGGTTTCATGGCTCCCCACTTCATACCTCAATACTCAGCTCTGGAGATGTTCATTTGTAGAGATCCAGATGTGTCTTCCTGTGTCTCAAGCTGATTCCGTGGACGTTCAGAATGGTCTGGCACCTATCCAGCTTGACTCAGGGGTACAGCTGTAAAAGGGGTCCCCTACTCCTCCCCCATCTTAATTCCTCCCCCCATTGGACAGTTTAAATCTTGATCAAAACTTTCTGGGGCACCTGGGTGGCTCAGTCATTAAGCGTCTCCCTTCGGCTCAGGTCATGATCCTAGAGTCCTGGGATTGAGTCCAGCATCCGGCTCCCAGCTCAGCGGTGAGTGTGCTTCTCTCTCTGACCATCTCCCCGTCCCTTCTCATGCTCTCTCTCTCTCAAATAAAGAAATAAAATCTTAAAAAATAAAAATATTTCTTAGTATTCACTTAAAGCTTCTGCTCTAGAAAGCTACTTTATTTGATTTTTTTCTATATTTATTTATTTTTAGAGAGAGAGAGTATATGTGTGTGTACGTGTGTAGTGAGTGGGGAGGGGCAGAGGGAAAAGGAGAGAGAGAGAATCTCAAGCCGACTCCACACCTAGCACAGAGTCCGCTAGGAGACTTGATCCCACAGTCGTGTTTTCATACTTGAGCCGAAACCGAGAGTTAGATGCTCAACCAGCTTAGCCATTCAGGTGTCCCCAGAAAGCTATTTTAAAAGTTGAATGATTTACATCTGTTCCCTTTTTAATTTACTAATCAACCGAAAGGATGATTGCAAACTTGAAAACTAAAGAACTGAGCAAGAATGGAGCCAGGGGTTTATTTTAAATTAATCTGGAGAATTTCACCTACACAGAGTGTGTGGATGGAGAACTAGTTCTGTAATGAAGACTTGTGTTCCATCATCATCAGTTTTTTTTTCTATTTCTTTGGAGCTGCAGGAAGAAATGATTTGAGAAATGGAGATGTGCCCAACTGCAGTAGAAATTTGGTGTCAGTTTATGTTGAGGATATGGTGCACAAAAAGAAAATTGAATGTCTGTGGCATACACTTCAGAAAAATGTAGGAAAATAATTAAGAACAAAACCAGAGTAAGACAGAGTGTCTGTAAAACTCACCCTGGGTTGTTTCCGGTGCTCCCGGCCCCTCCAAAGAGAACTGAATTGTCACGGTCTGGTAGTTTCAATGTCAAGTTTTGATAGTGAATTATTTTCTAGTGGAAAGAACTAATTGGTCAGATTTAAAGTTGGGCACATCAGATAACCCTGTTTACCTTGATTTTTCCATAAGCATGGCCAAAGCCCTCAATGTTCTCCTGGGTCTTGTTCAGTTTTTGGTGATCCGTCACGGTAAAGACATTTGGTGATATTTTACCAGAATGCTCCAGGGTTTTTGCAAAATTTTACACCTTAGCGCCTATATTATTATCATCCTTATTAGTATGAAGAGCATGTAACTCTGCCTTAAGATATTCTAGAATTGGTTTCCAGTCAGCTGGAAATGTGGCATAAGAATAGTATATTTTTTGCACTTTTTCAGATGATATTGGGAGCAGAATAATTCATAGTCTCTATCAACCACTTTTAAGGCCATGGTAGCTTACCAGGAGATTTCTAACACAAACTCATCCTAATCATTCACAACCAGTGTGATGGAGGCATTGTTTCCTTGGCAGCACACTCTCTGGTGTAAGTTTTATATGGCTAGCTTCAGACGGATTATTCTACCGAGTACTGAAGGGAAATGTGTACAGAAAGTGAGCAGGGGGCTGGNTGAGCAGCTGGGCTGGAAGCTGCAGGGTTGGGTGGTTTTTTGGTTTTTGTGTTTGTGTGTGTGTGTGTGTGTGTTTTACCTAAATTACATAGGTTTTATCTCCTTGGGACCTTTTAAGCAATGTCATCAGCTTACTCTAGTCATAGTTAGAAAAAGTTAATTCTGTGGGGACTAAAGGTACAGACTTTGAAATTGTCACTAGGGCAATTTAAAGGGAAAGCAGGGCTTCCACATCTAAACCTTTAGGATGTGTTTAGACATGATTAAATGAACTACTACTCTGTGCTAAGTATTAGGTGAGGGGCTTTCATGGTTTCTCATGTAATCCACATACAAACACAGAGATAAGGCATGGGCCATGGAGTTAAGATTTTAATCAGCTCTCTGCCAGGGAGGTCAAGGGTTTGGCCTTGAGGGTCAGGTTGTGTGAGTGCAAATTCTAGATGTGTAAGTTTGGGCAAGT
>NW_023205393.1:0-1419 GCF_002007445.2 Ailuropoda melanoleuca
AAACCCCGGGGGGGGGGGGAATTTCACACTGAAGACGGCTCCACCTGACACCTAGTCCTGTGCAAATGGCTGGAGCCCTCAAAAGAAAGTGACCAGGAAGAGAAGTAGTCAACACTGAGGTAGACAGCTTCTGAGACGTGGGGCCGAGAATGCTTCTTCCCTCTCTGACCGTCCTTTCCCGAATTCTTACACCATGAAGGTCTTTAGGATTCTTTTGTTCATCTTTTGCCTTGCCTCTGGCCCAGAAACGACCTTGTTCACACACCTCAAGCAGGAAATCGACATGGATTCAATCACCGCTGGATTTGCCACGACGCTGGTGAGCCGGTAGTTCTGTCCCTCACTAGCTGTCTGATTTCCGATGCCTTGGTTTCTTTGGAACAAGCTCAGCCCTCTCCTGGTGCTGTCAGGCTCCCTAACCCTTGGGGTCCATCTCCCTATGTCCTGTTAACAACCCCAAACCTGGGGAACCTTGCGTCCAGGCTCTGGACCAAGAAACAGGAGATGCTACCAGAATAAAACCACCTGTGCAGTCTGCAGATCCGGAAATTGTATGTACGGGCCTCCATGGCTGTCAGCTGGCCAGGCCCAAGCCGCAGACTCAGACTGCCTGGGAAGCACTCATGATTCCAAACTCATGCCCTTCAACAGCTTGCCCTCTTCACCTGGCTAAGCGTAGGTGCAAATGAGGCCAGGATCAGAACTTCTCCTTAATTCCCGAAGATACGAAGAATCTGCTGCTGAAGTGACAGCTGCCGCGTGACGACAAGCAAAGCCTGAGCTCTCTCACCAGTCTTAATACTCGGGAGGCCCCTGGTTGTCTGTCAGCTGAGCAAGGCGGGGTCTGTGCTGCGGCCAGTGCCCCTGGCTGCACTTGCACCGACACTGGTGTGGAAGTGGAGACGCAGCTACCCAAGAGCCGTGAACACGCCAGTTGGCGTAAATGACTCCTTCAAACGGTGTGTTTGTTGACTGCTTTGGGTCTTGGGGACCATGGCTCCTCGCCGAATCTCTCAAAAGCTTTAAATCCACGTCTGCCGCCACTTACCACCATGCAGCTCTCCCTAAGACTATAACATCAGAAAAGGAACAGAGAATGGCCAAATTAAAGAATGTGAACCCAACACTGGGCGAAAACTGCAAGAACACCAGAATGGTAGCAGAGAGGAGCACTAATGCCTTAATTTTTTATCCCATCCCTCCAGGCTCAGAGGAGTCTCAAGACGGGGGTTATTGTTAGAGACAAGAGGCCCCAAAAAGGGTCACTTATGCTAAGCCCCACATCAGCAAGCACAACTTAATTATAGGTTCAGAGCTCCTGGCAATGGAATCTTCATCAGAAATCGCCTAATCAGGGGCGCCTGGGTGGCACAGCGGTTAAGCGTCTGCCTTCGGCTCAGGGCGTGATCCCGGCGTTCT
>NW_023205394.1:0-513 GCF_002007445.2 Ailuropoda melanoleuca
ACAAATACCTCTTTCGATTCTTAAATGCTTTGAAGGGAAGGGGAGAGAGAGCGATGAGAGAAGGGTTGCGGAAGTGGTGGAGAACACCGTATTTTTAGTTAGCAACTATTTCATTTCCTATTCTTACTAGTCAGAAAAACCTAATTGTCAGATCAATTCTGATCGATGCAACCACCCACTGTTGCTATAATTCCAATGCAAAAGAAGCCACTGCTTTCCTCAGACTGAAGGTCCATGTCAAGAGCTTTGAATCATCAGTTGCAACTTATCAATCCTCCTTACTATTTATGTTGAACTGGAGCCCTCAGTTTGAGAGTCCATGTTTCCTGTTAAATTGCTCTGACATGTGGCAGTCATGAATTCTCAAAATTAAATTCTATAGGGGGAGGATTTGGGCTTTGTAGAGGACCTAAAATAGTCCAGGATTGGGTAAGATTAGAATAAGGAAGCCATGATATTGTGGCTAAGGGACCCACAAGAAAAGCTACCTTTGCTAACAAAATAATTCATGCC
>NW_023205395.1:0-513 GCF_002007445.2 Ailuropoda melanoleuca
AAAAAAAGTCTTTTTAATCCTTCAAGATTGCAAAAATTAGTTGCTTAAAGACACAATATATCAAGTTGCCCAAAGGCACAATATATTAAATGGAACCACATTGCACACGTATCATTTTTCTTTTAAAACTTGAAAGAACTTTTATAGTTTTGGTATTGGAATAAAATATAAAATATCAGTTTTGACTTTACAGTTATTTTATTTTTGTATTTCAGAGCCAAAATTCTTTTCTCTCAGGTCTCAAACATCTTTATAGGCTTTTAAATTCTCAGAGATCTAGACAGTGATTAAATGACCCTGATAAGTAAGGGTGTAAAACAGACAGTGAGAAAGATGCCATGCCCATTTACAGCCGGCACCCACAACATTCCGGCGAAATAAAAAGCAAGAGAGTTTAAGGTGTTTGCCAGAGAAGCAGAAGCTAAGTCAACAAAACAAAGTACAAAGCTATAGATTTGTCTGGAAAGAAAATACAATCACACTGATGATGGGAAGGTGGGAGCCTGTGAGAAA
>NW_023205396.1:0-513 GCF_002007445.2 Ailuropoda melanoleuca
GCCTCATCTGGTTTGTTCCTGTCTTTGTGTTCACAGTGGTGTGCATTTGTATAAAAACATGTTTTAGGAAAATGATAATTCATTAAATAGAGAGAATGGTAGGGAAAATAAGATCATGTTAAATATGGTGGATTCAAATAACTATCTCCAACAAAACTGAACAATAATACTAATATCTTACAGAAAAGATATGCAATAGTTAAAATCACAATAACATGGGTCTCTAATTTCACATGAAATGGCTAAAAGCTTGGAAATAAAAGAATAGGAAAATACACTCTTTAATACAGAGTTCAGGACGCAGTAGCTCAAGTTATAATTTGATGGTATGTGACCATAAATGGACTCAATCATGCTTATGAAAAAGATGCAGGGGCTCTTCAGTGGAACAGAAAGAGCATGTTTCACATAACATAACAACAGGAGGTGATTGCTATTAAAAATAAAGAAAGGAGGGGTAATCAGAAGGGGGAATGAAGCATGAGAGACTATGGACTCTGGGAAACAAACTGA
>NW_023205397.1:0-513 GCF_002007445.2 Ailuropoda melanoleuca
ACCTACAGCATTCCCACCTCAATTGGTTCTGCGGACGTTCTTCCAATCTCCTCCACAGCCTCCACATTCAAGGGATTTCATGGCTCATGTTCAACTTTTCCTGGAGACCTGAAGTGGCCACTTGCAGTAGTTACAAGAATCGTAGAGGTGGAAGTGACATGCTCTACATTTCTACACTTGGGAGCCTGTCACACCCTCATTTTTCTTCCCCAGTGCAGAATGCAGCCTTCCCCAATCTGGTCTCCTTCTAACACTTTAATTCCCAGCCAGAAAAGGGAGTTAAAGGCTGGCCTTTTTCTATCATACTTGCTCCCATCACTCCAAGCGAGGGTGATCAAGGACTTTGAAAGCCCTTCCTAGAATCACAGTATTTACAAGCCACTTTCAAACCTAAAATAACATTGTTAAAAATCCTCCTTAGGAAACAAAGCAGGGAAGGGCAGACCAGGCCCCATTTCTCGGCTTAAGCAAGTCATCATCTGTGCGCTTTGGCAGACAGGCAGCTGCTTCAGA
>NW_023205398.1:0-513 GCF_002007445.2 Ailuropoda melanoleuca
AAAAACAAAAACTTAAAGAAAAAATGTAAAATCATTAAATGCATAAAAGGTAAATATGTATCTATTATATTCATATATACACACAAACTTAGAATATATTACACTTTAGGTATATTTATGTCTACATATCTCTATTTTCTTTATCTGTATATCTGTATTATATATAGATATAATAAGATATATACATATGGTACTCTATGCAGAATTATATTCTGTATTCTATATATATTCTCTCTTTCTTTCTATATATATATATAGACATATATTTCTGCACTCTGTGCAGAAATAATGCCATTTTACTGTTCTTATTTAAACAGAAGTCTACAAATTGAAAAAAGCAAGAGACTTACCTCAAAAACAGACTGGGATACTCAAACAAAGTGAGATTATTAAAGTACTTTGCAAGTGTAAAATGCAAAACAAATGCTTCCAATAACACTCCGGAATGTTATCATAAGGAACAGCTGGTATTTTTCTTTATATATACATGAGGAAAAACAATAGTTTATTAGC
>NW_023205399.1:0-513 GCF_002007445.2 Ailuropoda melanoleuca
ACTGAACCAGCCCACCAAACTCACTGACTGAGGGCTGCCATCCATGGTGAACTTGTCAGTGATAAGATAACCTGCAGTGTCAAACAAAGCTCTTCTGTGCAGAAGAGAGGTCGATGCACCCTTTGCCTCAAACCTGTGAAACAGATTATAACATTAACTAAACACACTCAGAAACCTGGCCACGTGCTCATGGAGAAGCCTGTACGCGCAGTGCAACTTTTAGTCCTCCCGGCAGTTTTCTTAGGATGTTCCCCAGCCCGAGGCATATTTCTGGATAGTCAGCAAAGAAAGACACATGGTCTGAGAGAAATAGGAAGTCTCTTCGACTAGTGGGGAGAGAAGATGAACTCTTGAAAGATATGGGGGTGGGCTCATGGGACGAGGGCGACAAGGGGGCCTTGGGCCTGCTTCGAAGGTACGGAGAGGCCAAACAGGAATGGGGCTGGAGCCCTGCGCGCCCCTCCCCCACCCATGCCAGCGCTCCACATGTTCTCTATTTACTCTCCTCTAAGA
>NW_023205400.1:0-513 GCF_002007445.2 Ailuropoda melanoleuca
GGAGAGGGAGAAGCAGACTCCCCGCTGACCAGGGAGCCTGACCCTGGGCTCAATCTCAGAGCCCTGAGATCCTGACCTGAGCTGAAGGCAGACACTTAACCGACTGAGCCACCCACCCAGGCACCCTGGAAATAACACTTTATTTATTTTTATTTTTTTAAAGATATTTATTTATTTATTTAAGGACAAGAGAGAGCACCAGAGAGGGGAGGGGCAGAGGGAGAAGCAGGGAGCCTGATGTGGGGCTTCATCCCATAACCCTGGGCTCCTGACCTGAGCCGAAGGCAGTTGCTTAACCAACTGACCCAACCAGGCGCCCCTGGAAATAACACTTTAAAGCTCCCAATCAACCAAGGGAAAAAAAAATCTCACAAAATAATGAATTATAGGAAGGAATTATGAAATGAAAGCAGGTAGATAGGAAAAAGAACCAGGAAAAAAGCCTGGGAATGAAAACTATCACCAGTATAATCAGAAAAAATACACCACTCTGATGAACAAAGCCCACTAATG
>NW_023205401.1:0-513 GCF_002007445.2 Ailuropoda melanoleuca
ATGCTTGCTACCCCTTAATGAGTAAAAACACTATGCATATCACACCGAAAATAAGTAAAATGGTATTTCAGAAGAGAAAGAGATCAGATAAGAATGAGAAGTAGGAGAAGAAGTCATGGATGGAACTGGCTTTGAGCTAAAGCTTTCTAACGTGGGTAGCAGAGCATAGCCAACCTTCAGATAGGGATGCTTTTTAAGTTGAAAGAAAGCCCAGCCAAGGCTCCAAGGCAATCAATAAACAAGCACAAATACAGCTCAGCAAAATGAGATAAATGATGTTAAAACCAACATTTTCCACATTATAGTAAGTAGATGAGATTTCATAACACTTGGCTTTGGTCCTGAGTGTGGTGGTCATTATGCACATCCAAATTTAAAAGAGACAGGAAGAGTATAAAAGAGTTAAGAAATGGCAACGCACTCCACTTCTGGCAAGGTAGGATTCCATATTTTGAACCAACATTGCTAGTAACAGAGAAAATCTAAACACAATATAAAAGTCGTTAGCCAGAC
>NW_023205402.1:0-513 GCF_002007445.2 Ailuropoda melanoleuca
ATATGTTCCTTGGTGTCAAAGTCTATCTCATTATTGGCCTACTTGACAAGGAAGGCCATAGGTTTTGAGGCACAGGATTTGAGAACAGATTTCTTCAACCACACACCAGCTGTATGTCCTTGTTCAAATTACTTAGCTTTCTTCAGTTTCAACTTCCTTATTTATGAAACAGGTTAAGTAGCATACATTTAGAATTTTACGATTATTAAATTAAGTAACCAATAATGTTTCTCCCCATATCCTCATCCACACCACTCACTCCTGTTCCCCAGTCACCAGCAAAATTGTATTCTTTATTTGATCATACAACAATTATACTATTACTATTGATTTACTTATGTGTATTATTTCAACATTCCTAAATATAAATTAGCCAATTCTGGACAAACTTTTTCAAGTTCTCAGATTATTACCATTTAATGGAAAAAGAGGTACAGAAAGAAAATATTGGCAAAAATCAGTAATACATTATATAAGAAAAAAAGTCTAAAATCTGCATCTAAATCCAGTAGA
>NW_023205403.1:0-513 GCF_002007445.2 Ailuropoda melanoleuca
AATTCACAGACTATTTATAAAAATTAAATAAGCTAATTCCTATAACAAACTTCTAAAAATGTCTGTAACATAGTTAACCTCAACAAATATTATGTATTTTATTATTACTATTACAATCTTAGTATAAAGTACAAGAGAAATAATAAAAAACAAGAATAATGAAGAATTGATTCATTTTCTGTTTATAATTTATTAAATATATATTAAAAATAACTTGAAAAATGTTCATTAACATGATAGATCAGAGTTAGAAATATTTTATATAAACTGATGCACTTAATTTTAATTTTTAAAAGTCAAGAATAGTTTTAAATGCTCTAGAAAAAGATGGAAGCAGAGCTCATTTTCTGTGCCAACACCTACCTGCTGGTAGTAGTGACTATAATTTGTGAGAAGAGTCTTATTTAGATCAACTCAAGTGTGCAATGATTGACAAGTGTGATGCCTGCCACAGGAAAATGGAATGGTAGCACAGAACTGGCTCATCAACTCCATTAATGCAATTACTGGCCA
>NW_023205404.1:0-171 GCF_002007445.2 Ailuropoda melanoleuca
CATATGGGGCTTTTAAAAAGTCCTTAAAGTAGCTTCCTTAAATTTTGATTTTGTGAAGTGTTTTTCAGTTTGTCAGGTTCTTAGTCTACTGTGCCTATTATGGTACTTGGGCAGTCATGATGAAGTACACCAATCATAGCTTCAGTTACTCATGTGTGGATAATGCTAGAA
>NW_023205404.1:442-2564 GCF_002007445.2 Ailuropoda melanoleuca
ATGTTTTAGAGCTGGAAGGACTAAAGTCAATTTAGGGTTCTTTTTTTCAGTGTCTCTATGTATTTTCTACCCAAAATCCATTTTAGAGTCATACACTGAAACATTTTAAACACTTTTTAAAATCAGATTTCCATTTTCACTGAATTTACACTTTTAAATCAAACTTCTCTGTTTCAAGGACTTTGTGGAATCACTGTTTCCTACCTCACCATTCTTTTCTCATTATTCCCTTACACAGATGCTCTTCCCCAAGTATGGAAATCTTTTTGCTATACTCATTTCCCATTTGTTTATTTCTCTTTAAGTGGCTGTATACTCCATTCCTACTTCCTCTATTTCCTTCTCTCTTTTAAAATCAGGCTCAAAAACTCTCTTCTCCTTCTCTGATTACATTCCCTTTGCATGACTCTTTCATTGTCTTTTGCTCAATCTTCATGTCCTCTCCCTGCAGTGTAGAAAGATAGTAAGGGCTGCAGNGTCAGGGAGTCCCAGGGATCTGAAATCTATTATGCTACTTATCTATTGTGTGACCTGGGGCACATACATACTGTACTGAGGCTTTTCTAATTCATTTGTGAGGAGCAGAGGATGACAATCCTAGCTACCCTCTAAATTTGCTGTGATGCAAGGACTGAGGTAGTACGTAGCATGGAACTAACGTGATAGATTTCTTCATAACTAGTAGAACATTCCCTACGTCTAGTACAGTGCTTGCAGAGATACCAGATACTCGATAAATGTCAACACTGACAATTCAATACACCAGTTTGAGACAACACAGGCCAAACTCTGTGGCTTTCATTTGACATATTCCATTAGGAATAATGGATTCATATTTGCCAGAGGACGTCTTTATGCTTGTGTGAGATGTTTCCAGTTGTTAGACTGAGTAGACTCAGCTGAAGGAGACTTGAGACGAATGTGAGTTCAGGAAGGCAATGAAGGGAGAATGTGAAGCTGAGGTGGATGCTCAGGGACTCATACACAGAGTCCATTTTGACTAATCTGAACAGGCCTACGTGGGTCTTGGTGGAAACAAGAAACAAGCGGAATGGACAAGAATGTCTTTTCCTGTTGTATTTGCCTCATGACTCTGCAGTACCTAAATCGGATTCTGTTTTTTGAAATAACAGTAACAAAGCTTCTCAGCCAAAGTCAGGGGCTGTCTAATGATTTCTCCATTTGGGGATACGTTTGGGTGAGAACACTTGGCCTCTTAGAGTTTCTCCTCCTTAGGAGGGCCATTGAAGACCAAAATGAGAAAACCTACCAGAATTGCAGAGGGCCAGTTGTCCTTGTCACACACATCCGTGAGGGAAACTCCGAAGAGCTGTCCTGGCTTTGCAGAAGGTGGCACTGTGCACTGGTTGTCCTGGCAAGGGCTGGCGCTCGGCCAAAAGGCCCAGTTTCCGAAAGAACGCCTTTTAACTGTATTCTGGCCTGCGTCTAAGGAAGAAGTGAGATTAGTAGTAGTAATTTAATTCACTTAACCTTATTTTCACCCTTGCCATTTTACAGTATGTTCATTGCAATGGTTAGAAGAGGGAAACAGAGTCATTTGTTGTATAAAATTCTCTATGTTCTGAAATTGGCTAATAGCATCCTCATGGTGAATGTGTTCTTCCCCAGATCCTGCAAACTGGTGGTGAAGCCTGGAGACCTGATCAGACTCAGGGTCAATACTTCCAGTGCCGTCTACTGCGCGTTGACCTGTATCATGAGCTACTTGTAGTTGTTTGCTTCCTGTGGGTAAGTATGATCAGTGGATTCATCGGGTGTCAGATCCGATTTTAAAGGCTTAAAAGATTTGGTATTCAAATCAAGCTGAGTTTGGTGATCATCTGCTTTCACAGTGAGTCTCCTCCCAGCCTTAGATTGCCTCTTTGGCTTTCTGAGTGCTCAACTTTCTACCATCAAAAGGATCTGCCTTTCATGACACTGTCTGAGTGACCCCACTTCTCAGCCAGCCTCTCGTGCCTCTGCCCTGGGCCATGTCCGAGGGTGACTCTCTGCAGTCAGGGTCCTGGAAAGTAGTCATTATGTGCTGGTGATGTGTTAAGATTCCAGGTGGCTGTGTTTTCTTGTGATACCCCACTGAGCTACCCAGAGGCGATTTTTTTTT
>NW_023205404.1:2574-4272 GCF_002007445.2 Ailuropoda melanoleuca
TTTTTTTTTAAATATGTTTGATATTTACTGAAAAGAGCCTAATCCACAATGAATTGCATACAATTCCTCACACACACTCAAACATACATGTATGTACACACACATACAAGTACAAGGCTTGAAAGAAAACATACAAAAAGAAAAACAATGAGGGATTATGAATGCATTTATTTACCCCCAATTTCCAGAGATGATTTAGAATTACCCAATACTCCCTATCAAAGAAATGCAGAAGAGCTTTACAAAGAACAGGTGATTGGTCATGAAAAGCTGAGTTCAGGTTTCTACTGCTCAGCCAGGAGTGTTTCCCTTGTAAGATACCTTAACATTTGCCTAAATAATCTGCTTCAATAACTGAACTCTTTAAAAGTCCACAGAGGAGCCAAGGTATAGAAGGATAAACAGATGAGCAACATTTCACCAAACACCCCTAGCCAACAGTCCACTCGGCTTTTCTGGGATGTAGTGAGTACGTCACCATGTCCACTCATGTGGGTGGCAACACTCATGGCGCCTGATCAGAGAGACCAGGATCTAAGAACCAGAAGCATCCTAGTTCTGCCACTTAGTTAGACAGATTACTCAAGAATTGTTAAGCTTCCGTTTGCTCAACTTTCACATCAATGCTGCTGCCTACGACTCATTGCACTAAATATAATGTACTACTCAGCACAAGGCATGGCTCATGGCAGCCNTGTACTACTCAACACAAGGCATGGCTCATGGCAGCCTCGGTGAAAGTAATTTCCTAGCTCAGGGGGCCTAAGGCAGCCTAGACATCTCTTCCCCCCAAAGCAGACATCACTCCCATTCTCTATTTGATCTTGCAACCTCTAGAAGGTAGGCAATCATGAAGGATTGCCACCACTTTGCTTAACTAAGGCTCTTTCTTCCTACCCTGAAATTGATACCCCTGCCATTTTAAAGGGAGAGAAGGAAGACAGCAAATACATTCTTAAATCCAGGAGGGGATTCCTGTACATCAAAATGTATGCATTTGCTTCAGATACATGTTAATATATAAGTTGAGTTGTTGTAAGCAACCTGGGTTCCCTACTCTTACCCTAGTTTTATTATTTCTAAAACTACCCAAATACATACCATTATTCAGCTTTAATAAGAAGAACACTCTTAAGAATATTGTATCCCTTGATAGAAAGCTATGTATCTATGACTATATACAGAAGGCAAGTAGACATTGAGTTGTATACTTTCTCTCAAAGGTATTTCAGGCTTAGCGGGATGTTTTGCAATGTACATTATTTGGTGCTAGAGTTCATGTTGCCTCTGTGACTAATAAAAATATATGCTATGGCCATGAAAAATGTGAATGATTAAACAAGCTATCTTGATAGAAACCTATCCTTTCTTAAACAGTCCTGGCAAGATTTGTGTTAATGTTTCCTAATGCTCGAATTAGGGTATGAATATTGAAAAATAAAATTTTTGAAACTTTGTGCTCATAGAATAACAATCATAACAATAAAATACTTTCTATTTTGGGCCAAATATGAATACAGATTAATAACATTTTCACCAGAGAAAGAAATATTAGTGGGAAAATAATGGAACGTTAGGAGAATAATAGCAAGGAGGATGATTAAAAAGCCCTGACCATAAACATTCGGTTTAGCTACAGCCTTGACCTAGCTCTGAAGCAGACATGGAAAATAGGGGCAGAATTGAGACTTGAATTCT
>NW_023205405.1:0-4092 GCF_002007445.2 Ailuropoda melanoleuca
TCTATGCAGCATAGTAGTAGATCAGTGTAGTTTTATTTATTTATTTATTTATTTATTTATTTATTTATTTAATTCATTCATTCATTCATTCATTCAGAGAGAGAGAGAAAGAGGAAGGCAGAAGGAGAGGGAGAGGGAGAAAGAGAATCTTAAGAAGGCTCCCCCCACACCCCCCAGTGCAGAGCCAGTGCAGAGCCCTACACAGGGCTTGATCTCCAGACCTTGAGANATCTTAAGAAGGCTCCCCCCACACCCCCCAGTGCAGAGCCAGTGCAGAGCCCTACACAGGGCTTGATCTCCAGACCTTGAGATTGTGACCTGAGCCAAAATCAAGAGTCAGATGCTAAGCAAGTGAGCCACTCAGGCACCCCAATAAGTGGAGTTTTAAACACAGCCTGTATTGTAACCTACCAACGGAAGGAATTCCAGTGTCCTGCTCGTAATGTTCGAGTACAAGCATAGCTTGAATTATGCTTCTGTTATTATCAGCATTTTAATTGGTTGTCGATTAAGCCTATTACACTAAACTATGGAACAGGATTGATTTACTATTAAATAGATCAGGAATCAGTTCTTTCTTTGTTTATACATTTCATTTACGTATCAGAATGTTCTCATGAAGTGCAAATCCACATTTTTGGCGCATGGGTGAACACCACGGGAAATTCAAGTTTGAATGGGCTATGTAAAAACACGTCCCTTCCTCTGTGCCCTGATACGCAATTGAAAATTATTTGAGCATACACAGAATGTCTTACAGTGTACTGACTGCCTGTGAAGTTGAGATTTTGATATAATTGCATTTGTGCTCTGTGTAATGCTTACAATCTTTTGATTAAGGAAGACTGTTCTGAAGCAGAGCAACTTTCTACACAGCCCATAGCGTTTCTCTTGAAGTAAAACAAAGGCGTCCTGGACCTTGATAATTTACAATTTGAACTACAGATTCGCTCCTTAAGGACAGCCAGAGGAGTATCGTTCAGCATGAGCAGGCCCTATGTAAGTCACCCTGACAATACTCATCATCGTATAAAGTCACCTAAAATATCTTGGACACGCTTGATTCAAAAAAATATGGTAATAATAATCTCCTTCAAGATTCTCTGCCCTTGGCAGATTACTAACTGATTAAATGGCAAACTGAAAAGGGAAGGAAGATGAAAACAAACTGTATCGTTATTTGTAAGGCCAGATCTTTACGTTTGGCTGCTGTAAAGACTTTGCTTGTTGACTGAAATACAAAGTGTAACAGGGATTGGAAGCTTATTTGAAGGGGCGGTACAGAAGGACACAAAGGACAGAAGGAATAAATTCTACCAAAAAACCCCCCAAAACCAAAAACCAACCAAACAAAAAATTCCTTCAGTAGTTTATTGATGGTAAGCTACGTCACACTGAATATTTTACATTTGTTTGGTTACTTCATGGTTTTTTCCACACAGCCCATAAGATTTCTCTTCGAAGCAAAACAGTGGCATCCTGGGCCTTACTAATTTACAACTTGAACTGTCTATTTGGAAACCTCAACTCTATTTTATATATTCTGACAAATTTACATTTTACTGACTTAGCATTCTATTTTTAAATCATTTATTGATAATTTACACACAACAGTGAATTTTATTTTTCTTATCCAACATATTACATGGGAATTAATTTATTTAGCGTGTTTTTAAAAATCGAAATAGCATATTCTGTACTAAAATACAATATTTTCACTTAATCAGAAGATTCTGATCCTTAAATAAAAGTGAACATCATAGATTAGAAAAGTTATGCTGATGAGGCTCCAGTTTAAGCAATTTCAGTTATTTTGGAACTTGTCCTATGGATTCAGGTAGACCTGCATTTAAACTCCAACTTAGATTTTACTATGTACTAGCTGCTGTGTGCCTTGTGCAAATTATTCAAGCCTTGAGTTTCATTGTCCATTTTAAAATAGAATGATTGATAGTATTTGCCTCATAGCGTTTGTAGTTCTGAGAATATACCAAGAAAATACATGCAAAGTACCATATAAAATAATAAAAAGTTGATAGCTATCTGTATTATTTTCATGAACTACTACTGGGGGACACATAAGTGAATATTTGCCCAATAGTAGCAGAACAAATCACTGAGGAAAATACTAATATATTTAGTTAACATACATGTTTATAATTCTATTCATAAAAAACATTATGAATCAAAATGAAGGGAAAAGGTTTCAATATGCATTGAAGACAAAAGGAGAAGTACCTTAATATGCAAAAAGTTTTTAAAAATCAATAGCATAGTCTCAACAAGACTGTCAAAACAATTCAATGGAGAAAGTATACTCTTTTCTACAAATGATGCTGAGACAACTAAATAGCCACATACAGAAGAATTAAGTGGGATCTCTACTTCATACCATACACAATATTAATTCAATATAGATCAAACACCTGAGTGTAAGAGCTAAAACTATAAAATTCATAGAAGAAAACAGAGGAATGGATATTCATGACCTTGGATTAGGCAATAATTTCTGAGATAGAACAGTAAAAGTACAAGCAAGATAGATACATTATTGTAAATAATGTCATAATACATAGTGGTACATATATCATTTTAAATTAGTATTTTTGTTTTCTTTGGGTAAACACCCACTAGTGGAATTACTGGATCATATGGTGGTTTTGTTTTTAATTTTTGGAGGAGTCTCCATACTGTTTTCCGCAGTGGATGCACCAATTTACATTACCACCAACAGTGCACAAGGGTTCCCTTTCCTCTACATTCTCACAAAAACTTATTTCTGGTCTTTTTGATAGTAGCCATTCTGCCCGGTATGAGGCAGTATCTCATTGTGGTTTGGGTTTGCGTTTTTCTGATGATTAGTGATGCTGAGCATCTGTATGTCTTCTTTGGAAAAATGTCTATTCAGATCATCCGCCCATTTTTAATCAGATCATTTGGGGGTTTTGGTGTCATGTTGTATAAGTTCTTCATCTATTTTGGGTATTAACCCCCTATCAGATATATCATTTTCAAATCTCTCTGCCCATTCAGTAGGTTACCTTTTCATTTTGTTGATTCTTTCTTTTGCTGTGAAAAAGCTTTTAATTTTGATGTAGACCCAAGAATTTGTTTTTGCTATTGTTTCCCTTCACTGAGGAGATAAATATCCATAAATATGTTGCTAAGGGCAATGTCCAAGAGATTACTGCCCATACTTTCTTTGAGGAATTTTATGTTTTCAGGTCTGACATTTAGGTCATCAATTAATTTTGAATGAATTCATTCATATTTTATAAGGAAGTGATCCAGTTTCCTTCTTTCTCTTTTCTTTTCTTCCTTTCTTCCTTCCTTTCTTTCCTTCCTTCCTTTTCTTCCTTCCTTCCTCCCTTCCTTTCCTTCCTTCCTACTTTCCTTCTTTCCTTCTTTTCTTCCTTCTCACGTAGCTGTCCAGTTTTCCCAATACCTTTTATTGAAAAGACTGTCTTTTCTCCATCATATATTCTTGCCTCATTTGTTGTAGTTAACTAACCATATAACTTTGGGTTTATTTCTGGATTCTCTATCCTGTTCCATTGATCTATGTATCCATCTCTCCTTTTGCTATTGATTTCTAACCTATTTCTACTATGGTCAGAGAGAATATTTTGCATGAGTTGGATCCTTCTATATTTACTGAAAATTATTTTATGGCCTAAAATATAATACCTTGTAGAATCCTGGTACATGCCTGATATACACTTGAAAGAAATGTATAGTCTGCTGTTATTGAAAGAATGTTGTATACTATCAATGAGATCAGGTTGATTTATAGTGTCCAAGTCTTCTATGCATTTACTGATTTGTCTATTTATTCTATATATTATTGATAAAGAGATATTCTAATCTCTCCTTACAATTGCATCAGGTTAAAATCTTCATGTATTTTGAAACTCCGTTATTAGGGGCATACAATTTTTTATTTTATTTTATTTTATTTTATTTTATTTTATTTTATTTTATTTTTATTTTATTTTTATTATTATATTATGTTAGTCACCATAAGTACATCCCCGGATTCCAATGCAAAGTTCGATGCTTCATTAGTTGCGTATAACACCCAGTGCACCATGC
>NW_023205406.1:0-513 GCF_002007445.2 Ailuropoda melanoleuca
ATTCAGGGGCTGTGCCAGGCAGCTAAGCGCAAAGAGAGGAATCCAACAGTTGCCGCATGGATCATTATCTGAGGCTGACTGGGATCAGCGCTCCTCCGCGCCCAGAGGAGCTCAGACAGCCCATCTCAGGAGCTCAAGAGCTGTCACTTTCGCAGTTAGGCAGCGTGTAGTTTCCCTCCTTGATCATTTTCTTCCTCTGAGCCAAGACAGTTCTCATACGTTTTATCATTTTCTGCCTGGTCATGCACTCCTTCAGGTCTTCCCACTCCAGATCGCACTCCTTCCTTGCACGCGTCGTCCCAATGCCATCCGAACACTCCCGCCACTCCTTCTCAAAGGCGTGGCACATGGTGGCCCTCTGGTAGGGCTGCTTGTTACTCTGGTACAGCAGCCACTTGTCTAGGTCAATGCCCAGCTGGTTCTGGAGATCAAGCACCGGCATGGCTGTCCTCGGGAAGCGACGCAACACCTCGCCCCGCCTCCGCTCGCCGCCGTCCTTGCGGGGCTTTTGCG
>NW_023205407.1:0-513 GCF_002007445.2 Ailuropoda melanoleuca
ATTCCTCATCTCCTTACACACAGCACTGATCATGTTCTGTCGTACCAACACTTTATTGATGTGTGCTATTTGTCATCTTCCTTTCCTCACTAGAATGTAAACCCGACGAGGTCAGAGGTTCTGCACGTCCTGTTCATTGTGGCATCCCCTGTGTATAGTATTCGGCTTGCATACGTAATGAATGCTCAGTAAATATTTGTTGAAATAATAAATGAGGGGCTCCTGGGTGGCTCACTCAGTTAAGCGGCTGCCTTCGGCTCCAGTCATGATCCCAGAGTCCTCGGATCGAGCCCCGTGTTGGGCTCCCTGGGGGGAGGGGGGTGTCTGCTCTTCCCTCTGCCCCTCCCCTGCTCGTTCTCTCTCTCTCAAATAAATAAATAAATAAAATCTTTAAAGAAAAGAAAGAATAAATGAATAGGGGGGACCCTATTTACCCCTAGACAAATAAATAGTCTAGACATTTCCTAGTAGACATACATACGTGTGTGTATTTTATATATATATATATATATA
>NW_023205408.1:0-513 GCF_002007445.2 Ailuropoda melanoleuca
ATTTAAAATTTTCTGATACAAAACCATTGCCAGAAAGTGAAACAGAATTGGTAGCATAAAGCCATGGATAAATCTTACAAAAATGCTATAAGATTTAACACAATTGGTATACAAATTTTGTTCTTTTTTTTTCTTGACAAAGAAATGAGAAAAACATGAATAGTTAGAGTTTCACGTTTTTATTCCAAGAAAAGTATACTATTGCTCTGAAGGTCAGCCTATTATTCTAGCACTGAGGTCTGATAAAAACATTTCCCCCATGTACTCATTCTGGGAATAGTGAGTAATGACAGGAAAATGGACCACATGTATAATGGAATCCTAGATCAAATTTATCAGTTCTGAACATTATTGAATTTGCAGCATTTTTCAATTGTTTCTGAAGGTACAAAATAAATATATTTGAAAACCACTGATCAACCACACTTGAGAGCAATAAAGCCTTTCAACTATTTGCAGTCAGTAAGTGATGAAGGTAGACAAATTCACAGCTAGACCTGGACAATTAAACTC
>NW_023205409.1:0-513 GCF_002007445.2 Ailuropoda melanoleuca
ATTTCTTGTTTTTTATTTACTATCTTTTTGGATTATTTCATTTTCTCCTTTCCTAAATTCCACTGGGTAGATCAAATTTTTGTCTGCTAATGTGAAAGTGGTGTATCTTGTATTTACTCTCACATGGTTGCCTCTAACTTACCAACTGTGCTTCCGATCGCTTTCTTCTACCCTTTGTACGTTTTTCTCCTGAATATGACAATTTCCTTTGCCCTCTCTTACGTCCTTCTGGTTTTCTTCATCTACTTCCCATCATATCTGTCATCTAGAATTTTAGTTCTGGAGTTTCACAGATATCCCTTTTGTTTCATTACTGTTTTTCTTATTTAAACTAGAATTAACTTTAGTTATTTACCCATGCTTATATCCCATAGCCAGGGTTGCCAGATGAAATACAAGATGTCCAGTAATATTGCATGGGACATACCTACACTAAAAAACATTCATTGTTTATCTGAAATTCATATTTAACCAAATATGTTATTGTTGTTGCTGGTTCCCTCCTCCCCCCCC
>NW_023205410.1:0-513 GCF_002007445.2 Ailuropoda melanoleuca
ATTTGGCTTAAAATATTTTGCTATGTTATGTAAAACTAATTTTTTAACAATAGTTTATCACCTCTTTAAATAAAAAATGTTCTAATCAAATGCACATTAAAAATATAAAATATAGGGACTCCTGGGTGGCTTAGTTGCTTAAGCCTCTTCCTTCTGCTCAAGTGATCAAGTTCCACATTGCATCAGGCTCCTTGCTCAGCGGGGAGCCTGCTTCTTCCTCTTCCTGCCACTCCCCCTGCTTGTGTTCTCTCTCTCTCCCACAAATAAATAAAAAAAATATTTAAATATATATATATGTAAAATATATGTCAATATAAACAGTAGTTAAACAGAAAGAAATTTTATGTAAGTCCAATTAAATACTATGGGGGCACCTGGGTGACTCAGTCAGTTGGGCGGCTGACTCTTGATTTCAGTTCAGGTCATGATCCCAGGATCATGAGATCCAACACCACCTTGCAGTCTGCACTTAGCAGGGAGTCTGCCTGAGTGTCTTTCCCTCTGCCCCTCCCC
>NW_023205411.1:0-513 GCF_002007445.2 Ailuropoda melanoleuca
ATTGTTTCCATTTTGGCTAAGATCTGGGCTACTTCTTTGCTTCAGTCATTCGTTCATGTGACAAGCACAGTTTTTGAATTTACATCATGATTGCTGCTTGGGAATCATCAGGAAACAAAAGGAAAAAAAAATCTCTGCCATTATGGAGACTTTATTCTAGGAGAAAGAGGCAGAAAGAAACAATGACCATAATGCATTGGTAAATTATATGGCATGTCAGCCTATGGTAAGTGCAGTGGGAAAGGAAGGCAGGATAAGGAGATGTTGGATGCTGGTCATGGGGAAAATACAGATTGCTATTTTAAAGTGGATAATCAGACTTGCCCTGCACAGATGGTGACAAAGAGTGAGTCAGCCATGTAAGGTGTCTGGGGGAAGAGCATTAGAGGCAGAAGTAGTGGCTATGGTAAGAATATAATGTAGGAATCAGAGACTATAGTTCAAAATCCATTGCAATAATCCATATGTGAGATGATGTTGACTCTTGAAAGGGGTGCCAGTAGTGGAGATGGT
>NW_023205412.1:0-513 GCF_002007445.2 Ailuropoda melanoleuca
TTTTTTCTACGAGTTTGGATCTAGTTCCTTATATTCTGCTCCAGGTGTTCTGGCTGAAAAGAACCATAGGTAAATTAAGGGAGTTTAATTCCATATTTCAGGTTGTAAGCTGTACTTACTTCTTCCTCTAACTCAGTGCTCCACCACACCTTCATTTCTCCTGGAAGGAGGTGAGAGCAGTACTCTGAACTTCGCATTTGCAACTATTGCTTTCTGACTGTGCCTTATAGGTTGGATGCATAGCAAGTTTGTTCATGCTGCCATCAGGGAGCCTGTTTAATTACACCAGGTCTGTTTAATTGCAGCTGAGTTTCCTCTAGTACCCAAGGCCAGCAGGTCAGGTTGAGCTCCGATGAAATCTTCTGTGTCTTAGATGACTGGAGGAAGGCACGAATGTCCTCGGCTTAAAATTACTAGCATCAAGATTTAGTAGGCTGCCTCCCTAGCTTGCCTATCCGATTGGCCCTCTTTCTCCCACAGCCAGAGCCACTTCTGCATTCTAAGACCCACAAG
>NW_023205413.1:0-513 GCF_002007445.2 Ailuropoda melanoleuca
TTTTTGCTGTTGCTAAGGGCTCAGAATGAAATAAAACCAAAAAGTAGAATGTCTCTAGGCTTTACTCATGGTTGATGGAGAAGAAGAGCAGGAAAAGAAGAGACTCTCCTAGAGAATATAGAATGTAGGACCCAGATGAGCAGCCTGGAGCAACCCCAGTGGGGCTCTGGCAGTTTCCATGGAGAAAGATGGACATACTGAACTGCTTCCCCTAATTAGTTGGGTTTTCTGTCTTTGTGAAAACACAGTTATCTGTATTATCCAGTCAGTTGGGCATGAGATCCCAAACCAGCAGCAAGTAGCCGGTCGCTGTCTTTCCTGGTCTGTGGATGATAGATTTGGAATACTCAGATAGCCACAGACAGGTCTCTCTACATAGTAACAATGGGCAAAGCATGGAGAGCAGCCATTTTCCCAGGCACGTTCTCCAACAGTGATGGCGTATTCAATAATTTCCAACAAAGACTTGAACATGGCAGCTGTTTGCAAGGCTGTAATAAAAGGGCATTACAG
>NW_023205414.1:0-513 GCF_002007445.2 Ailuropoda melanoleuca
ATGGGTTAAAAATGAGATACCATCATAGGGTTATTCTACCTTTATCTTTTTACGAATGAATTCATGCTCTTCCCTTATGTTTAAGAATCTTTTCTGCATGTTGTCTCTATCCTTTTGCTTATTGTCTTATTGGGATATTGTTCTGTTCTCTTACTGTTCATAGAGTTTCATGTATATTAAGGAAACAAACAATGTTTAATTGGCAGATGATTGAGTCTTCCTAAATTATTATGGGAAAATAATTGAAAAGTCCTAAAGATAGAAATACAGGATTAGTTGGTAGCAAAAAAGCAACTTGGGCTAGTGAAAAGGGTGGTGGATAGGAAATTTTTATTTTTTACCATTAAAGTTATTATCCTCAACATGCCACTTCTGATTCCCAACCTTTGTTTTCTTCATCTGCAGATCAGGTTATTGAATTAATAGACATTTCAGTATTAAGATGACCTTTCATTTAGGACCTGGGAGGGAGTTCAAGGAGAACCAGTCCAAGTGACTAATATAACTCCTGGG
>NW_023205415.1:0-2576 GCF_002007445.2 Ailuropoda melanoleuca
ACAGTGTTGTTTCCGACAGAAATGGTTTTGGCATTATCGTTCCATTGCCTCCAGCATTTTTGATGGGATTTACCCTTGAAGCAAACATTGCATTGGAGGCTGGTTTGGCCAAATTTTGTTTCTCAGGTCTGTGCTCATCGTGTTTCACTCACGGTAACAAAGCACCTTGATTTTTGTTCCACATTCTATAAGGCCGATGTGACTTCAAGGGCTTTATCTTCACGTTTTGTTTCTTGGTACTAAGTGCTGGATGCTTCCAAGGCACATTTACCCAATGGGGAATCTGGGTCCCAAGGAAACGCGGATGTTAGCTGGAAGTGTTATCCTGGACGCTCTTCTTTAATACCAATAAAAAGGGGGCTGAGTCCTCGAAATTCTTGAACTTTTTCATTAAGACTCCCTTATTTAAGTGAGATGATGTTCGTTGATAATTCCCTGGATTGTGTGGTGTCTCAGAGACCACTGTGTGGCACTCTCGTCAGGCTTCCGTGAACACTTTCCCTCATGTTTCCCCATTCACGATGGATGATGATAGTGCTAAGACGACCACTGCACAGTGTTGTTTCTGAGAGAAATGCTTTAGGCATTTTCGTTCCATTGCCACCAGCAGTTTTGTTGGGATTTACCTATGAAGGAAACATTGTATTTGAGGCTGGCTTGGCCAAATTTTGTTTCTCAGTGCTGTGCTGATCGTGTTTCACTCACGGTAACAAAGCACCTTGATTTTTGTTTCACGGTCTATAAGGCCACTGTGATTTCAAGGGCATTATCTTCGCACTTTGTTTCTTGGTTCTAAGTGCTGGATGCTTCCAAGGCACATTTACCCAATGGGGAATCTGGGTCCCAAGGAAATGCGGATGTTAGCTGGAGGTGTTATCCTGGACGCTCTTCTTTAATACCAATAAGAAGGGCGCTGAGTCCTCGAAATTCTTGAACGTTTTCATTTAGACTCCCTTATTTAAGTGAGATGATGTTCGTTGATATTTCCCTGGATTGTGTGGTGTCTCAGAGACCACTATGTGGCACTCTCGTCAGGCTTCCGTGAACACTTTCCCTCATGTTTCCCTATTCACGAAGGATGATGATAGTGCTAAGACTGGCCACTGCACAGTGTTGTTTCTAACGAAATGTTTTAGGCATTTTCGTTCTATTGTCACCAGCAGTTTTGATAGGATTTACCCATGAAGCAAACATTGCATTGGAGGCTGGTTTGGCCAAATTCTGTTTCTCAGTGCTGTGTTCATCTTATTTCAGTCACGGTAAGAAAGCACCTTGATTTTTGTTTCACGTTCTATAAGGCCGATGTGACTTCATGGGATTTATCTTCNTTCAAGGGCTTTATCTTCGCACTTTGTTTCTTGGTTCTAAGTGCTGGATGCTTCCAAGGCACATTTACCCAATGGGGAATCTGGGTCCCAAGGAAATGCGGATGTTAGCTGGAGGTGTTATCCTGGACGCTCTTCTTTAATACCAATAAGAAGGGCGCTGAGTCCTCGAAATTCTTGAACGTTTTCATTTAGACTCCCTTATTTAAGTGAGATGATGTCCGTTGATATTTCACAGGATTGTGTGGTGTCTCAGAGACCACTATGTGGCACTCTCGTCAGGCTTCCGTGAACACTTTCCCTCATGTTTCCCTATTCACGAAGGATGATGATAGTGCTAAGACGGCCACTGCACAGTGTTGTTTCTGACAGAAATGGTTTAGGCATTTTCGTTCCATTGCCACCAGCAGTTTTAATGGGATTTACCCATGAAGCAAACATTGCATTGGAGGCTGGTTTGGCCAAATTTTGTTTCTCCGTGCTGTGCTGATCGTGTTTCACTCACGGTAACAAAGCACCTTGATTTTTGTTCCACGTTCTATAAGGCCACTGTGACTTCAAGGGCTTTATCTTCGCACTTTGTTTCTTGGTTCTAAGTGCTGGATACTTCCAAGTCACATTCACCCAATGGGGAATCTGGGTCCCAATTGAAAACGCGGATGTTAGCTGGAGGTGTTTTCCTGGACGCTCTTCTTTAATACCAATAAGAAGGGCGCTGTGTCCTCGAAATTCTTGAACTTTTTCATTTATACTCCCTGATTTAAATGAGATGATGTCCGTTGATATTTCACAGGATTGTGCGGTGTCTCAGAGACCACTATGTGGCACTCTCGTCAGGCTTCCGTGAACACTTTCCCTCATGTTTCCCTATTCACGAAAGATAATGATAGTGCTAAGACGGCCACTGCACAGTGTTGTTTCTCACAGAAATGTTTTATGCTTTTTCGTTCCATTGCCACCAGCAGTTTTGATAGGATTTACTCATGAAGCAAACATTGCATTCGAGGCTGCTTTGGCCCAATTTTGTTTCTCAGTGCTGTGTTCATCGTGTTTCACTCACAGTAACAAAGCAACCTGATTTTTGACCCACGTTCTATAAGGCTGATGTGACTTCATGGGGTTTATCTTCGCACTTTGTTTCTTGTTTCTAAGTGCTGGTTACTTCCATGGCACATTCACCCATTGGGGAATCTGGGTCCCAATTGAAAATGTGGATGTTAGCTGGAGGTGTTTTCCTGGACGCTCTTCTTT
>NW_023205416.1:0-513 GCF_002007445.2 Ailuropoda melanoleuca
GGCTGACAGGTCCTTTTCAGGGAACTATGCCTATTTGAAATGAAATCAAGTTGAAATTATGCAATGAAGCTGTTACTTCGGTCAGCTGGAGACCTTCCCAGCAGACACTGTTCTCAGATCCTCAGATCATCCTCACACCTACAGTGTTGAATTATTCACTCTCTAGATTTCATCCCTAGCATTGTTGATCCTTAATCTTTGCTTGTCATGAAAGTCATTCAGTTGCAAGGACTAACTTTCTGAAAGCCTCACAGATTGCTTCAGGCTAAATCCTGTATTCAGGTTCAAGCTGAGTCCCCCAGCAAAATTAATGGGAAATGTGCAGCTGCATCTCTGGGTGGACCTCGCCTTTCCTGGCTTCCTTCGGTTCTCCCACTTGCCTTTTAAGCACTTTGAAGATTGTTGTGCCTGCCTCACAGAAACGCACATGCTCTGTTTCTGTGACTCTTGCTGGATCATTTCACTCGAAGGCTGAATATTCTTGTACGTGGGCCATAGATTAATTTCAGTAGC
>NW_023205417.1:0-570 GCF_002007445.2 Ailuropoda melanoleuca
TGCACTTGATGATACATATTGCTTAAGTCTCTGACCATGAAAACAGATTTCTTTCTTTCCTTTTTTTTTTTAAACGATCTTATTTATTTGAAAGAGAGAGAGAGAGCACAAGCAGGCGGAGCATCAGGCAGAGAGGGAGAAGGAGAAGCAGGGCCCCACTGCACCGCGGGCCCAACCGGGCCTTGATCCCAAGCCTCCGGGTTCATGCCCGGGGAAGGCAGGTGCCCAACCAGCTGAGCCACCCAGGAGCCCCTGAAAACACCTATTGCTGCATCTGCTCAACTCCCTGGGGGAGGGACAGGGAAGAGGAGTAAACTGAGGGAGAGTTTGTTTTAGGAAGTTTTCTTGGGGATAAGGCATTCAGAATCCTGAAGATCCATGCACTCTAGCCCCAGTAGTATACAAAGACTGCTTTTCCACACCGGCAAGTCTAACTTCTGCAAAGGTGCAGAACCGCTCAGGNCCTCAGGCAGCTCCCACCAGCGTTTGAAGGGAACCAAGCCCAGCTCCCGGGCAATCACAGAGTTGAGAGGCTTGGGCCTTGCACATGCGCCTTGGGCACCCTTGGCC
>NW_023205419.1:0-513 GCF_002007445.2 Ailuropoda melanoleuca
AGCGAGAGAGGGAACACAAGCAGGGGGAGTGGGAGAGGAAGAAGCAGGCTCCCAGCGGAGGAGCCAGATGCTGGGCTCGATCCCAGGACCCTGGAATCACACCCTGGGCTGAAAGCAGACACTTAATGACTGAGCCACCCAGGTGCCCCATGATCCAAATTTTTTTAAAAGAAAAATACCTATATCTATATGTATATCTATATCTCACTCTCTCCATCTTTACCAATCTACAGATCTATTTTTCTATCTCTCTGATGGGAAGAACATACACTGAAAATATTAATGGTGGTTTTGACTATAAGGTAAGATTATGGATGATCTTTACTTTCTTCTTTGTGTACTTATGTCTTTTCTAAATTTTCTATAATAAATATTACTTATTTAATTTACAAAATTGTAATTGTTACTTAGAATGGGGAAAAGGGTTTTATTCAATCTCTAATCTATTCAATACATCAAAAATCAAGTGAATATTTTTTTCCTAGGGAGTGTCTCTATCAGTTCTTCTTTGGA
>NW_023205420.1:0-513 GCF_002007445.2 Ailuropoda melanoleuca
AGCGGGGAGTCTGCTTCTCCCTCTGCCCCTCACCCCACTCTCCTGTTCTCTCTCAAATAAATAAAAATCTTTAAAAAAAAGGGGGGGGATCTCCCCCTCAGGTCCTCCAGACCTGCCTTGACAGGTCTAAATCCTAGAGTAAATTCAGCCAAGGCAATAATGATAATAATAGCTAACATGCATTCATTCGACAAGTGTTTATTGGGCTCCTGCTTTGTACCAGATAGTGCTCTAGGTGCTAGAGACATAGCAGTGCACAAAGACGGACGGCAGAGGAGTCCCCATCTTCCTGGAGCCCGCGTTCTGGAAGGCTGTAGGTGCTTATCAGGCCCCAGGCACTGCTACAAGCACCCTCCATGCAGGAGCTCATTTAATCCCACAAGAACGCCAGTGAGGAAACTGAGGCACAAGAGGTAGGTAACTTGCTGAGTAATAGCAATAACCACTACTGAGTCCTTTCACAGTGTCAGGTTGCAGTCAGCCTGGAAGGAAGTCGAGAGTGTGAGGTAGGAC
>NW_023205421.1:0-513 GCF_002007445.2 Ailuropoda melanoleuca
AGTATGTCTCTAAATAAACATAATGAATTTTGCAACAAACGTGTCCCACCCAAAATTAAAATAGAATCCTAAACGGGGTAGCCAGAAATGGGTTATACATCTCCTTCATATACAAAATTATCCTAGAAGGTTGTTGACTCAAATTGCTTTCCATTCTTGCATGTCTAGCAATACAGTTAGAGCAAATGTTAATCCCACCATGTTGCATCAGCACAAATTTGGATTGGGGGATTTACTAGCCTGACTATTTGCATATTTGCAACAGCTTTCCGAGTTGGCAGTCCACATGCTAATGGGGAAAGGCCTCCTTCGTTTGTCTACTATGGTGCCTGAGAGTAATATTCTCCTAACAAAGATAATTTCACTATCCAAAAACATTGCTAGTATCACCAGTAGAGACGGATCAGGCATCAAAGGAAGCAAGGGATTACATTAGCCTTTGAACAATACCACTTAATGAAATATATTATTGATGCAAAGTGAAATTTACTACCCATGATGACCTTCATCTTA
>NW_023205422.1:0-513 GCF_002007445.2 Ailuropoda melanoleuca
AGGAGAGACCGAATGCCAGGCCATAACACAGACCTCAATCTACTTAAGAAGATTGAAATTATACAAAGTACTTACTCTGGCCACAGTGGAATACAGTTCAAAATCAATAACTGGAAGAAATTTCAGATATTCACAAACATGTCAAAATTAAACTACTCACTCTAAATAACCAATGATCCAAATAAGAAATCAGAAGGGAAAATAAAGAATACTTCAAGGTGAATGAAAATGAAGATAGCAGCACCTCAGAACTTACAGGATACAGTAAAGCACTTGTTAGAAATGTAAACACCTCTATTAAAAAAGAAGAAAGCTCTCAAATCAGTCAATTTACCTTCGACCTTGAGAAACTGGAAAAAGAATACAGACTACTAATGAGCTAGAGCATAGACAACAATGGGAAGGAAAAAAAATTAGTTCTTGGAATAGATCAAGAAAATCAATAAACCCTCGGTTAAAATGACTAAGAGAAAGTTATGAGTGTAATCACCAAAATCAAGAATGGAGAGGAGA
>NW_023205423.1:0-513 GCF_002007445.2 Ailuropoda melanoleuca
CAAGTATTTATCTGTGGGCTGCAAGTTGCAAGGACATTTCCTTCTTCTCTACATTTCTTTTGCTTTGTTCTACTGATCAGAAACTACAAGCAAAGACAAAATCAGAAGAAGCTTCCAGGTGAAATGGGATGGTTTCAGCCCATCACCCAGTAAAGCCCTCCAAGACCCTTAGGAATTCACAAGGATAACGTGAGGCTTACAGGGGGAGCTATCTGTCAGAGCAACAAGCCATTACAAGAAGTTAACATCAGCCCTAATGATCAAGTTGATCATCAGCGCCTAAGGCACACTGAAGGACCTGTTCCTTGGTGTGGAGTAAGGGACAGGTGGGGCTACGGAGGGGTGGACAGCTATGGGGCTCAGTGACCAGGCTCTCCAAAAATCCCAGGAAAGAGGGACACAAAGAAAACAAGAGCTAAGGGAATGTGACCAGATCACCTCCTTTGTTTCAAACACCAGAGATGACATATTCAAAGGAGAAGTAATCATGCTGCTATCAGCGGTGACCTCAAG
>NW_023205424.1:0-513 GCF_002007445.2 Ailuropoda melanoleuca
CAAGTGGGGTTGCAATGGACTCTCAGGTTATTGCAGTCAGATGTTGACTGGGACTGTAGTCACCTGGAGGCATTACTTAGCTAGTATTCAAGATGGCACATACACATGGCTGGAAATTGATTCTGATTTAAGGCTGGTAGATCAGCAGGAATTGTCAACTGAAAACCCTACGTGTGGTTTCTTCACGTCACTTGGACTTTTCAAGCATGGCAACTAGGCTCTTTGAGAGAGCATTCCAAGAGGTACGGGCAGAAGTTTTACCTTTTATTATAACCTATTTCTGGTAGTCCACCACATTCTATTAGCAAAGCAAGTGCTATAGGCGCTGAGCTAGAGCAAGCTCAGGTTCAAGGGGGGAGGAATTAAATACAAGTCTTGACGTGGCCCATGTCTGTACAAGGAGAGAAGTAATACATCCATCTTTGGAGTCTTATGTGGTATGCAGTTTATAAGATATAATCCTGTTCCTTGATGATCTTAAAATATGTTCAAAGCTTAAAATACCCAGTTCAG
>NW_023205425.1:0-513 GCF_002007445.2 Ailuropoda melanoleuca
GTTACACGAATGTCTTCAATACTTCATTTATTTTCTCTTCATCTATGTTCTTTCTTAATATTATAACAATCAAATATTTCAAGGAAAAGAATAATGATCTGTGGGTTTTCTCATCTTTATCAAGAATTTGGAGTATGAAGAAAGCTATGTTTTACCTTTGGGATAAAACTTTGCTCTACGGAATAATTCAATTTCCCTACACTATTTGACATATTACCTATTTTTATATGGGAGAAAGTTTAGACACAGGAAGACTAAGGTCTGTACACATCCTTCCATGGCTGCTAAGCAGTGAGAACACAGTGAAGAAAAAGTCTATCTGACTGTAAAGAACACACTCTGTCCAACAAATTAGGATGTTTTTGTTTCCTCACCTTTAAATAACGTGCTTTCTAAATACATCCGGAGAGTCTCTCCTAGTCTTCCTTAATCTGACTTTTTATATGCAAAATACCCCTCTAAAATACACATAACAAAATTGTCCAAACAGTGAATTCTAAAGTTTCAAGTAAA
>NW_023205426.1:0-1432 GCF_002007445.2 Ailuropoda melanoleuca
CTAAACGCCCTCATTTCAAATGCTTGCTGAAGACATCCCTTGCTATCTTTACCCATCCACCTTCATGCATGATCAGCTGTAACAATTCCAATAAAACTATCATTCTATCTGTTTGAGAGGAAATACAGCGTATAATCCCTGGAGTTAAGTTAACCACTCCATCTACTAGCTGTGTGATCTCCAGGCGACTTCCTTGGCCTCAGTTTTCCCATCTGTAGAATAGGCACTAATCACCTCAGGAAGAGCAAAGGGTGTTGTGAGAATAAAATAATTCATGTAATGAGGCACTTAGTAAGCTCTCAGTAAGGGCTAAGTATTTTTATTATTAAAACTGTTATCCTCAGATGAGCTCCTCAGTTTCATCTTTGGGTGGGAAACAAAAATTTGGATCATGAACATCTAAAAGCATTTGCTAGACAAGCTGGAAATCATTGTGACTCACTCTCCACAAATGGTACACTTTGAACCAGAGTGGAATTTTACCTTGTGTGCCACAAAATCTTTACAAGCTTCGCCAAGGCCTAGTTTATAAGGAGAAAGTATCTTGGGCACTTACATAAGGTAATAAAGTTCCCTGAATCAGAGGGCTAAGAAAGGGACTTTGAGCATCTGTCTAATTTGCTACTACCTAAGCCATCCAGACATGTGAGAATCTGTCTTTGTGCAAACAGCTCCTGGGTCTTCCCAGTTCTGTTTCCAGCCCCTCCTCCAGCCAACCCTGCCCTCCTTGGACCCAGCTGGGCTCCTGAAGCCCAGTCTGGCCTGGGTTAGAGCCCTGAGCCTCCTTCTTACTAGGGACCAAAGTTAGAATGTTGGTATTAACAATCTTTTGCCTTATTTGAGAATGAGATATGGTAACAGAGCACTTTGACTAGGATTTTAATAAATACTATAAAAGAAAATCTTTCTTGGGCCAGTTTCAAGAATTCAGGTCATTGTGCTGGTGAGTAATGATTCAGAACTGACTTGATCCCTTTGTTTTGGCTGCCAAATACCCATGGCTGGTCACAACCACCTATGGGTTCTCCAACACCCCCCTTGCCCTTCACAATATTCCGTTTTCTGCAGCTAGAATAATTTCTGCACATGACACTGAGGACTCCCATAGCCCCGTGTTACCCTCCAGAGTCCAGACTAAACATTGCCTGACCTCGAAGTTTCCCTGGTGCCTGCTTTCATCTCCTGCCCTTGCCATGACAGTACAAAGGAATTGGGTGAATGCTGGATGTTTTTTGTCCTACTTGTGCACGACAAGGCTTCTCCCTCACATTCTAGAAAGGGTTTCCTCACCAATTCTTCCATTCTCACTCTTCATTCCCCAGAACATCTGACCTCTTTCCAGTGAACTCACTTTCATGAAGATGGAGTTTCTATGTATGCTTGGCTTTCCTTCCTTCCTTCCTTCCTTCCTTCCTTCCTTCCTTCCTTCCTT
>NW_023205427.1:0-513 GCF_002007445.2 Ailuropoda melanoleuca
GGGTGATGACGGTACCACAGCAGCAGCCCCATCATTTGGAGACATGGACGGACGGTTCACAGAGGCAGCGATGGGCTGTCTAGGATGGAGCGACACGAGCCGAGAGGAGCGGAGGTGGGCACCCTGCCAGGTCCATCACAGGCTTCTCTCTCCCCTCATATTTGAAATTTTCCATAACAAAAAGGTTAAAGGAAGGAAAGAATGTACGTGCCACAACGTTCACAGTGATCAAAGCAGACGATGACTGGAATTTGCTTTGAAACATATCAGAACGGGTGTGGGAGATGCTACAGACAAAACAGGACTGCGCCCGCAGCTGGCAACCGCTGAGCTGCCTGGTTCGTTTTACTATGCGGTCTGCCTCAGTTTACGTTTGCAGTGCCCGTCACATGCAGCTCTCACACAGGGAAAGAAACGGAGAAAGAGACTCGCGGGCGGGATGCAAGTGAAGAGTGCACTCCGCCCGCAGGGGGTTCCGGGCGCGCTGGCTGCGGCCTGTCCACCCCCCCCCCC
>NW_023205428.1:0-513 GCF_002007445.2 Ailuropoda melanoleuca
CATATGTAAATCAATTATTTGTACCTTCACAGTAGCTCTGTTTTTCTTTTCCCAGCAACAGGAATACAGGCTCACTATCCTGTATCTAACACCCTTGAGCTCGACAGAACTTGAAATTAGATATTTTCAAATATTAGAAGATATGTTACATATATCATATATATTTTTAATACTCCCAGGAGTATCGTTAATATTTTTGGGAGCAAAACACACCATTATTTACACAGTAAATAAAGATACAGATAACTTCTCAGTCAGTTCAGGTAAGGCTTTGCTGTCAAATGACTTCAGGTCAGGTTACTGAACATATTAGCAAAAAATTTTTAAAAAATTTTCAGAGCTCTTTGGATTCAGGGATTGTGAATTAAAGAATATTAATGATGACAACAATATTATAATAACAACTATTTACTGGAAACCAACAATCACTTAAGCAATGTGTTAGCTATTTTAGGTACATAACAATAATAATAGAAATGTGCTTATATTATGAGCTGAATATTGTATATTCTC
>NW_023205429.1:0-975 GCF_002007445.2 Ailuropoda melanoleuca
GAGACAGAGGCTGAGATTCGGTCACTGCTGCTTTGACTCAGAAGAGCCACAGCAAACCGCCAGGGAAAGCTGCCGGAGAACAAAAGCCTGGAAATACGGGCTCACAGTGTGCCCATCCCCATCCCCCCTTGCAGGGGACACGGAGACTCTACCCAAACAGGGTTGCTTGAGTATCGGTGCGGCAGGCCNACAGGCCCCTCCCCCAGAAGGCAGGCTGAAAAATCAAGAAGCCTACATCCTGGCGCGCCTGGGTGGTGCAGCCATTAAGCGTCTGTCTTCTGCTCAGGGCGTGATCCCGGCGTTCTGGAAAGGAGTCCCTCATCGGGCTCCTCTGCTGGGATCCTGCTTCTCCCTCTCCCACTCGCTTGTGTTCCCTCTCTCGCTGGTTGTCTCTCTGCCACATAAATAAATAAAATCTTTAAAGAAGAAGCCCACATCCCTAAGATCCCTATAAAACAAGGGTGCACAGCCTGGGTCCCAGTCAATAATTTGGGCTCTGGACAACCCCGCAACCTCTCCTCATCAGAATGAAGAGAAGTCCCCATGAGCAAACAAGACAATGAGTCTGTGGCGTCTGCCACAGAACTAATGGATATGGATATAACCAAATTATCAGAAATGGAATTCAGAGTAGCGATAGTCAAGATGATGTGTAGACTTGAAAAAAGTATTAACGAAAATGTCAATGAGAATATAGAATCTCTAAGGATGGAAATGAGAGCAAATCTGGCAGAAATTAAAAATTCTATGAGCCAAATGCAGTCAAAACTAGAGGCTCTGACGGCCAGGGTAACTGAGGCAGAGGAACGTATTAGCGAATTGGAGGATGGGTTAGTAGAAGAAAAAACGAAAATAGAAACTGGACTTAAAAAAATCCACGCCCACGAATGTAAATTACAGGAGATTACTGACTCAATGAAACGATCCAATGTCAGAATCATCAGCATCCCTGAGGGGGTGGAGAAAAACAGAGGT
>NW_023205429.1:1231-1346 GCF_002007445.2 Ailuropoda melanoleuca
TGGGGGGGGCATTTTAAAAGTTCTTTCAGAGAAAAACAAGCAGCCAAGGATCCTCTATCCAGCAAGGCTGTCATTCAGAATTGATGGAGAAATAGAAACCTTCCAGAATCGCCAG
>NW_023205431.1:0-513 GCF_002007445.2 Ailuropoda melanoleuca
CAGACATCTGATTTGTGGGCCCCTCCTTCTCAAAACCCTCCAGCAGCTTCCCACACACCTTAGAATGGATTCAAATTATCTTGTGAAATGGCCGATGAGGAAGCCTGGCGTGATCTAGCCTTCCTGGCCTTGACCTGACGCACTTGCTTGCAATGTGACCTTGGCAAGTTACTTCACTTCCAGAACTTCCACGAGGTGGACTACGCCTGGAGTGCAC
Source organism: Ailuropoda melanoleuca (assembly GCF_002007445.2). NCBI lineage: Eukaryota > Metazoa > Chordata > Mammalia > Carnivora > Ursidae > Ailuropoda > Ailuropoda melanoleuca. The sequence continues at coordinate 218 of NW_023205431.1, forward strand.
GTGGCCCTCTGTGACTATATGAAAAGTGCTGGGGGCCACTCGGGCCCACTCTCTCGTGCGAAGTGCTATGCGTGTTGCCTGAGGGCCTTTGCACCGGCCGCCCCACGGCACAGCCAGCTCTGCAGACTTCCTCTGACAGCACATCTAAAGGGCCTTCCCCCACTAACAATCCTGTCGTGGGCTAAGTTCCTTCACAGCAGCTCTCTTATCTGTAATCAACTGGTCAATTTATTTACGTCTTTACAGTCTGTCTCGACCTGTGTATCAGGAGCCCAGTTCACAGGTAAAGAAATACC
>NW_023205432.1:0-513 GCF_002007445.2 Ailuropoda melanoleuca
CAGAGATTTTCTTTTTTAAATCTGTTTTGTTCATTGATGTTTCCCTAGTGACCAGAAAAACACCTGTCACACAGTAAGTCCTCAAATGCTTGCTAAATGAATGCATGAATGCAAGAGTCAAAAGAAATCAACACTGAATATAAAACTTCAAATCCGAGTGCAATTTTCCTACTGGGATATTTCCTTCTTTTAATAGACTTGGATTTCCAAAGACGTGGATTTTCTTTTTCTCTCATCATTGTCAGATGGAGGAAATCACAGTTGATGCGGTATAGTTCAGATGGGTGTTACTTTAAAAGTCTGTACTTCTAATTTTACAGACTGAGATGGAGACCTGGGTTCTCACAGACCCCACTACTAACACCTACCACTCCAGGACACAGGTGAAGTGGTCAGTTATACCGGCAAGCAGGTGGACATTTAGGTGTAAGAACGCAGGTGCCATCAATGGGCAACACCACTTCTTTCCAGCTCTCAGAAAAGTCACAGGTAATCTCTGAAATATTGTTTCAG
>NW_023205433.1:0-513 GCF_002007445.2 Ailuropoda melanoleuca
CCAACTCAAGCGCCTAAAATGCCAAATTAAGTCCACATCCCAGGTTTCTACTAATTCAGGAGGCCACATGAGACCCACATGATATTAGCACAGGTTCCTAAAACAGAAGTGGCTAGTAACTGGCTCCAATTCATTGGCATCTGCCCCCCAGAGGACTGTGTTGAGAAGCCCTCTGTGGCTGTGTGTGAGCGCCATGATGGATCAGTGATGCCTGCTGCGAGCACAGTATGGGAAGACTGTGTCACCAGTTTGCTGCAGCAGGCAAGATTCTTTAGCCATTTGAGGGGGTGCAAACACAGAAAGTGTCCATCCCCAGACCCAGGCTCCAGCACGTGTGGCCCCTGGCTCTGTGCTCAGCCTTGGGCTGGACTCTGTGAGGAAAGCCAAGAGGAAGGAAAAGTTCTGCCCTTCAACCCAAGTTAGTGACAGAACCACTCGCCAGTGGGGGACACTGAAGACACTGGACGGAGTTTCCTCATCTGTACATGACAGGAAGACAAAGGGATCCTGAAG
>NW_023205434.1:0-513 GCF_002007445.2 Ailuropoda melanoleuca
CAGTGGTGCGTGAGCTATCATAATAGCCTATTGCTTATAAGTTGTAAAGCATAGTATGGCTTAGGGAATTAGTGGTTTCAAATTCTGCCTTCTAGGAACTCACTGGTCAGACAACTAGGAGATACACACATGCCCATGAATGTGTATTATCTTACAGGAAAGTGATGGATGCCTGCTTAAAATTTGCATATAATACACTGTAGTATTCAGGAAAGAAGGGAGAATTCTTTTTTACTAGAGCAATCAGTTGTTTTGTCCTAGGGTGTTGTGTTTTTGTTGTTGTTGTTGGTTTTTTTTTGTTTGTTTGTTTTGTTTTGTTTTTTAACAAATCATGGTGTTAAAAAATTTAAGGAGAAGGAATGAAAAAGTTATTTATTGAGTTCTTTTAATGGTTACCAGGTGCTTTTATGCCATTTCATTTAGCATTCACAATAACCCTTCAAGGTAGATAGGATAGACTTACTCCTCATTTTAAAGGAGAGGAAAGTAAGATTCAGAGAGATGAAGTCACAC
>NW_023205437.1:0-11204 GCF_002007445.2 Ailuropoda melanoleuca
CATGCAAAAGAATGAAACTTGACCACTCTCTCACACCAGACACAAAGATAAACTCTAAATGGATGAAAGACTTCGATGTGAGACAGGAATCCATCAAAATCATAGAGGAGAACATAAGCTGCAACCTCTTTGATATGAGACACAGCAGTTTTTTTCATAACACTTCTCCAAAAGCAAGAGAAACAAAAGAAAAATTGAACTTGTGGGATTTTATGAAGATAAAAAGTTTCTGCACAGCGAAGGAAACAGTCAAAAAAACAAAGAGGCAGCCCACAGAATGGGAGACAATATTTGCAAAGGACACTACAGATTAAAGACTGGTATCCAAGATCTACAAAGAACTTCTCAAAGTCAGTAGACGTGAAACAATTAATCAAATCAAAAAAATGGGCAGAAGATATGAACAGACACTTTTCCAATGAAGACATACAAATGGCTAACAGACACATGAAAAAATGTTCAAAATCAATAGCCATCAGGGAAATTCAAATGAATACCACACTGAGATACCACCTTACACCAGTTATAATGGCAAAAATTGACAAGGCTGGAAACAAGAAAGGTTGGAGAGGATGCGGAGAAATCCTCTATTGTTGGTGGGGATGCAAGTTGGTAAGCCACTCTGGAAAACAGTGTGGAGGTCCCTTAAAAAGTGAAAAATTGAGCTACCCTATGATCCAGCAATTGTACTACTAGGTATTTACCCCAAAGATACAGACATAGTGAAGAGAACGGACATATGCACCCAATGTTCATATCAGCATTGTCCACAATAGCTAAATCGTGGAAGGAGCTGAGATGCCCTTCAACAGATGACTGGACTAAGAAGATATGGTCCATAGACCCAGTGGAATATTACGCAGCCATTAAAAAGATGGATTTCTCACCATTTGCTGCAACATGAACGGGACTGGAGGAGGTAATGCTAAGTGAAATAAGTCAAGCAGAGAAAGACAATTATCATATGGTTTCACTCATTTACAGAACATAAGAAGTGGGAAGATCCGTAGGAGAAGAAGGAGAAACAGAAAGGCAGGGTGAACAGAAGGGGGTATGAACCCTGAGAGAGTATGGACTATGGGAAACAAACTGAGGGCTTCAGAGGGGAGGGGTATTGGGGAATGAGACAGGCTGGTGATGGGTATTAAGGAGGGCATGTATTGCATGGTGCATTGGGTGTTACATGAAAATAATGAATCATGGAACATTGCATCAAAAACTGGGGATGTACTGTATGGTGACTAATATAACAAAAATTACTAAAAAAATAAAATGTCTATGCTACCCAGAGAAATCTACACTTTTTAAAATATATATCAATATTCTTAGAACTCAAATTCATTCATGGGAATTCGTATGTGTTCATTTATTTGCTCAATTCCCTCATAATGTCATGTTTATGGTTACTGTTATTGTTAGGTTAGTGTTAGATTTAGGGGTTAGGGTTTAGGGTCTAAGGGCTAGGGCTTAGGGCATGTGCCTGATATCCTGTAGTTCAGAGACCTTCCCAGAGAGTAAATGTCAGCATTCACTGGGATGAGAATAGCCTTGGCAACCGTCACCTGAGCTGTGTCAAGAAGGGGATTTGGAGCTGTAATTACTTGTTTTTAGAAATGCTGATTTTGGGGAAGCCTGGATGGCCCAGTCATTAAGCATCTGCCTTTGGCTCAGGGAGTGATCCAAGGGTCCTGGGATCAAGCCCCACATAGGGTCCCTGGTCCACAGGGAGCCTGATTCTTCCTCTCCCACTCCCCCTGCCTATGTTCCCTCTCTCACTGCCTGTCTGTCTCTCTGTCAAATAAATAAATAAAATCTTAAAAAAGAAATGTTGATTTTAATCCCAGTTAGTTACTATGCAGTGTGATATTACGTGTCCTGTATAGTGATTCAGTACTTCCATGCAACACCTGGTGCTCATCTCAGCAAGTGCCCTCTTTCATCCCCATTATATGTACCATTCATTCCCTACCTTCAATCCCTCTGGTAACCATAGTGTGTTTTCTGCAATTATGTGTCTGTTTTTTGGTTTGCCTCTCTCTCCTTTTTTCCTGTTTGCTCACAATCAGGTATGTTCATGTGTAAACTGTGTAATAGGATGGCATAGCTGTTAGATTTTATTATCACTTATTGTTACGTAGTTTGTGAAAAACCCATTAGAAAAGGTTTGTATAGATATAAGAAGATGAAGAATAATGAACACGCCAAGGAGAATCTATCTTCATGATCAAAGGGAGAGTCACAGATACAGGTGGGTTTCAGGTTGGGGACACATGGTACCAACGTCATATCCAGTGACTGAGCCGCACATCTCACAGCAGTCATATAACACAAGTCTGTAAGGAGATGGTAAGCCTCAAATCCTATTGGTCATCACAGCCACAACTTCTGGAAATGCCAGAGGAAATGCCTGGGTTCATGTGTCACTAACATCTTAGTCTGTTCCAGCTGCTGTAACAATGCACATGGACTGTGTGTATTTAAACCACAGACACTCATTTCTCACAGTCCTGGAGTCTGGGAAGGCCCAGATTATGGTGCAGGCAGATCTGGGATCTGAAGGGCACCCACATCCTAGTCTGTCTTTTCCCTGTCACCTCACATGGGGTCAGGGGGCAGGGAGCTTTCTCAGTCCTGGTGTATAAGGGCACTACTCCCATCATGAGGCTGCACCCTCCTGACCTAAGTGCTACCCTAAGGCCCAACTCCTCGTCCCATCACATTGTCGTTAGGTTTCTTTATGAGGATGGTTGAAGTCATACACACTGACATGATATCAACAACTGAAGGATCAATTAGTGTTTCCATTCAGATGAAAGGCCCCTCTACTCTAGCACCTCAAAGTGAGGATTCTCATGGATCCAGTAGAAACTTCTGGTCTCTGCGTGCACATGGTGAACACAGAAACTTCAGAACCAGCTGGTGACCTTGGGGAGTGGACAGCTTCCACTGCAGACACCGGGTAAGACCTCAGTCCACTTCTAATAGCTTCATTATTAGTATTGTCAGCTTATATGTTATCATTCTCATTTTCTAGGGACTCAGGTTGTCTTCATGTATTTGATTAGTTATCTTCATTTTCACTTATTTTAATCCTTGCATGGAATTAGGCATGAGACTTTATCTTCTGATGATTCATTACTGACACCAGAAGCCCCCTTGCTCCGTCTTCTCCTGTACCACATATGGGAAATCTGATAGGAAAGCCTAGGTTCTGTGCCTTTGACGTTCCTGATCCCTCAGGATTTTCCAGCACTGACATACAATTAAAAAATACCTCTTTTCATGTCCTCTCCTGGGTTTATTAAAGCATTTCTAACATGCTGTGTGGCATTTCCTGAGATGAACAGACACTTCAGTTATGTAGGTGATAAACATTTATTATTCCCTTACTATGTGTGTATCATATCATCTAATTCACCAACTGTACCAAGCTTGGTGGGGGTCCCTCTGCTGCTGGATGGAGTCAGGTAAAATAGATTCTGTGAGCATGGGGTCCACACAGTAGCACCCAGCTTCTTCTAATTAACTGTTAGTTAGAAGAACTAACACTCTTCTCTGGTTCTGGCTTCATGATGTTCCTGTACCCGATATCCAACATGCACTTTATTATTATTTTTTTAAATTTCTTGTTAATTTTTCATTATGTCCAGCTTGCCAACATATAGTACACCATACGATTTTGCTATAGTGTTCAGTGATCCATTAGTTGCATATAACACTCAGTGCTCATCCCAACACATGCCCTCCCTAATATTCATCACAGGTCACTCCACCCTCCCACCCCATCTCCCTTCAATAACCCCCAGTTTTTTCCCCAAGGTCCATAGTTTCTCATGGTTTGTCTCCCACTCTGATTCCTTCCCATTCAGATTTTCCTCCCTTCCCCTGTGGTCTTCCATGCTATTCCTTATGTTCTACATATGACTGAAACCATATGTTAACTGCCTTTCTCTGCTTGACTTATTTCACTTAGCATAATCCCCTCCTGGTCCAACCATGTTGATACAAATGGTAGGTATTCAGCCTTTCTGATGGTTCAGTATTATTCCATTGTATATATGAACCACATCTTCTTTATCCATTCATCTGTTGAAGAATATCTCAGCTCCTTCAAAAGTTTGGCTATTGTGGACACTGCTGCTATGAATTTTGGGGTGCATATGCCCCTATTTTTAATAACTCTGAATCTTTGCGGTAAATACCTAGTAATTCAATCCCTGGGTTGTGGTGTAGTTCTCTAATAACATCTTGAAACCTCCATTTCATTTTTCAGAGTTGCTATACCAGCTTGCATTCCCACCAACAGTGTAAGAAGGTTCCCGTTTCTCACAACCTCATCATCACTTTTTGTTTCCTGTCTTGTGAATTTTGGCCATTCTAACTGGTGCATGGTGATATCTCATTGTGGTTTTTTTTAATGATTTTTTATTATATTATGTTAGTCGCCATACAGTATATCCCCGGTTTCTGATATGAAGTTCGATGATTCATTAGTTGCGTATAACACCCAGTGCACCATGCAATAGGTGCCCTCCTTACTACCCATCACCAGTCTATTCCTTGTGGTTTTGATCTGTATTTTTCTGATGGCTAGTGATGTTGAATATTTTTTATGTGTCTGTAAGCCATTTGTATGTCTTCTTTGGGGAAGTGTCTCTTCATGTCTTGTTCATGTCTTCTGTGCATTTCTTGAGCAGATTATTTGGTTTTTGGGTGTTGAGTTTGATAAGCTCTTTATAGATTTTGGATTTCAGCCCTTTATCCAAAATATCATTTGCAAATATCTTCTCCCATTCTCTGGTTTGCCTCTTTGTTTTGTTGCCTCTTTCCTTTGCTGTGTGGAAGCTTTTTATCTTGATGAAGTCCCAAAGTTCTTTTTTTTTGCTTTTGTTTCCCTTTCCATTAGAGATGTGTCTTGAGACAAGTTGCTGTGGCCAATGTCAAATGGGTTACTACCTATATTCTCCTCTAGGATTTTGATTGGGTTCCTGTATCACATTTGTTTTCATCCACGTTGAGTTTATCTTTGTGTCTGGTAAGAAAACGGTCTAGGTTCATTCTTCTGCATGTGGCTGTCCAGTTTTCCCAGCAGCATTTATTGAAGAAACTTTTTCTTTCCCCCATTGGATGTTCTTTCTTGCTTTGTTGAAGTTTAGTTGACCATAGAATTGAGGCTCCATTTCTGGAGTCTCTATTCTGTTTTTTTGATCTATGCTTCTGTTTTTGTGCCAGTGCCATGGTGTCTTAGTGATCACAGCTTTGTAGTATAGCTTGAAGTCAGGGAATGTGATGCCCCCAGCTTTGTTTTTTTTTAATTTAAAAAATTTTTTTATTATATTATGTTAGTCACCATACAGTACATCCTTGGTTTCTGATATAAAGTTCAATGATTCATTAGTTGCGTATAAGTCCCAGTGCACCATGCAATACGTGCCCTCCTTACTACCCATCACCAGTCTATCCCATTCCCCCACCCCCTCCCCTCTGAAGCCCTCAGTTTGTTTCTCAGAGTCCATAGTCTCTCATGCTTCATTCCCCCTTCTGATTACCCCCCCTTTCTTTATCCCTTTCTTCCCCTACCGATCTTCCAACATTCCCTTTGCAATTTGGGTCATTTCTGGTTCCATAAAAATTTTAGGATTGTTTGTTCCAGCTCTGTGAAAAATGTCACTGTTATTTTGATAGGGATGGCATTGAAAGTGTAGATTGCTCTGGAAAGCATAGATATTTTGATGATATTTTTTCTTCCAATCCATGAGCATGGAATATTTTTCCATGTTTAGAGTTCCTCCTTATGTTCCATATGTGTTTTGTAGTTTCTAGAGTATAGAACCTTTTCCTCTTTATTTTGGTTCATTCTTAGGTATCTAATGGTTTTTGGTCCAATTGTAAATAGAGTCCTTCATTTCTCTTTTTTCAGTCTCATTCTTAGTGTATAGAAAGGCATCTGATTTCTGTGCATTGATTTTATATCCTGCCATGTTGCTGAATTGCTGTATGAGTTATAATAACATGGGGGTGAGTCTTTTGGGGTTTTCACATAAAGTAACATGTCATCTGAAAAGAGAGAGAGTCCACCTGTAACCACACCTACCCTGTATTTGGTAGGCCTTAGCACCTCCTGGTGTCCTCAGCGCACCATGGTGACCTGAGAGCCCCTGCAGCCCAGTCCCTCCTGTGTCCCTGCAGAGAAGTTTGGGTCTGGGCTCAGACTGACATTCCCTCACTGTGTCTCTACACTATAACACATGGTCAGGACCTTGGTGGCACTCTGATCCGTCAGCTGCAAGAAGTGGTTCTTGGACGTGAGTCTGGAGATGGACATGTGGCTCTTTCTGGATGGCCTGTCATCTATGCTATACGTATGATTTATGAACCAATTCACTGCATCCAGTCTCCTGGGGTTGGTGGATCCAATTCTATCAGAAATTACTGTTTGAGCTGAAGAATACAGAGATGGTGATGATGAAGTGCAGGTTTTGTGAGCCCCTCCCTGTTCTGGGTCTGTGTCCTGCAGCACCAATTGGGACAGGACACTTTGGGACAAAGAGACTCTGGCCCTGTCAGTCACAACATTCACAACCATCCCCTCAGCCCCATTTGTGACAGCTGAGACCATCACATTGGGGAACTGTCACCAGACACACAGAAGTCCCTAGAAATTCATATTCATCCAGAACACAGCTCTGCATTCCCAGACTCCTCATCTTGTCTGAAAAGAGAGCTGAGAGCTCCCACTGTCTGAGAGTAGATTTTACCCTCAATGTTGAGGAGAGTTTGCATATGTGGGATGGAGCCTGTCCTTATAAGTGGACAGGGACAGATGTGGGATCCCCTGGAATTTCCAGGACCACTGTGGACCTCCCTCTGTTGAACACACAAGACATGTTGGTCTGTGTTGGGAGAGCACTGTCTATTAGTTGTGTTGGAAGTAGTTCAATAGGTGGCATTACCTCTCAGCATAAGAATAAATGTTGAACAAATGAATGGTTTACAATTTATTTTAATCTCAACTATTTTTCAAAAAGATATTTAATGGTATCCTCATTTTGTGGCTACAGCTTTCCAAATCTAGTCATTAAACTCTCAATAACAATAGTCATCCCAGATATAATTACATACAAAAATTATGTATTGATGCCCATTCTGGTGTAAATACAATGATGAGTAAAGGGTACTGGGTCCCAAGATCATATTTCTTTTAGTTTCTGCACTGAGTTACTTGTCCTCATGTGAACAACTACATGCACAGCAGAGTCACATCTGGAGACCTTTGATCCTGATGGTCACTGCTGATGGGCTTTGTCTGCCAGGATGTCTGCAAAGCCTGGAAGTGGCATCTATGTCCTCAAGTGCAGCAAAGACACCAACACAAGGCACCCACTCTGTGATCTGCAGGTACAATTTCCATGCTTGGAGGGTGCCTTGCTTCTCCTGAGAAATCCACCTCACACAGAGGCCTGTAACTCTGGGAGGAGGAACTTGCTTTACAGAAAAGAGGGTAACTTTTCTCTGACACAACAGAGAGATCATCACTAACTCAGGCATGGAGTTAATGACACTCAAATACCACCTTGATGGAAATGCAGTGAATGACCTGGAGATTAATAGGATCTAAATGGTAGAGGTCTAATAAGAGATTGCAGAGTTTATGTTCATAGCCCTGACAAGCTTGTGTTCATAAGACAATTGTGTTCATTGCCCAGAAAGTCTTGTGTCAATAGGATAAATGCTGAATTAAATGAATAGATTTTGGGGGCGCCTGGGTGGCACAGCGGTTAAGCATCTGCCTTCGGCTCAGGGCGTGATCTCGGCGTTACGGGATCGAGCCCCACATCAGGCTCCTCTGCTATGAGCCTGCTTCTTCCTCTCCCACTCCCCCTGCTTGTGTTCCCTCTCTCGCTGGCTGTCTCTATCTCTGTCAAATAAATAAATAAAATCTTTTAAAAAAAATAAATGAATAGATTTTGAATAGAGATCAGAGGACTAGGGAATAGACAGATGATAGATGAATACTTAGATAATTTTATATTATTTTAAAAGACACCAGAGAGGAATCATATCATTATGAACCCATAGGATGAAATATCCATAATTGCCAGTATTTTCAAACCATATTTTCATAGTGAAGGAATATTTTGGTGTGAACTCTGGCATATGGCAAGTAAGGATTTATGTGTTAGTTTTTTTTTAATAACTACAGCTTCCATATAGGGTAGGATTTGCCTCCCTATAGATATTGTTTGTTGTGTAATTTTGTCTAAGGCTGTGGATCAGATCTTCCTTCATACCAGCTCATGGAATATACCTTTGAAACCAAAATCATTACCTAGACAGGATCACATCTTTAAATGGAGAGGAGGTAAAATAAGATCATTTGTGGTATTTAGCATCTTGCAATTAATTAATTGACTTAGGCTCAGGGGTCCCTGACCCATTTCCCCAGAGTGTGAGGTTATAAGGGAAATTGAGACTCAGAGGGAGGAAAACAGAGGGCCCACAAACATGGATTTGTTCACAGCAACAGAAACTGCAGAGCCTTACAGGAAACCCCTCACTTCCCAGGCTCTCTCTGCACCTGCATCTGGGGCTGGGACCTGTGTTCAGAGGGTCCTGAGGGCCCCAAGTAACCAGCTTCCTCCTGTCCTCCAGGGCTTGCTACTTCCTGTAACTGGTGGCCTGAGTGTCTCATTTCCCAGGTGTCCTGAGCTCTGGGATGTGCATAGACATATTGTTCCAGAGGGCCTGCACCAGTGTGCATTCCCAGGAGCAATACAAGAGGGTTCCCCTTTCTCCACATCCTTCTGCCCATTTCTTGACTGGATTATTTGTTTTCTGGGTTTTGAGTTTGACAAGTTCTTTGTAGATCTTGGCTATTAGCCCTTTATCTGAATGTAATTTGCAAATATCTTCTCTCCTTCTGTGGATTGTCTCTTAGTTTTGTTGCCTGTTTCCTTTGCTGTGCAGAAGCTTTTTATGATGATTAAGTCCCAATAGTTCATTTTTGCTTGTGTTTTCTGTGCCTTTAGAGACATGTCTTGAAAGAAGTTGCTCTGACCAATATCAAACAGGTTATTGCATATGTTCTGCTCTAGGATTTTGGTGGCTCTATCTCACATTTAGGTTTTCATCCCTTTTGAGTTTCTCTTTATATACGGTGTAAGAGAATGGTCTAGTTTCATTTTCCTAACTGTGGTTGTCCAGCTTTCCAAGCACCATTTATTTAAGAGAATGTCTTTTTTCCATTGGATGTTCTTTCCTCCTTTGTCAAAGATTAGTTGACCATAGTGTTGAGGGTCCATTTCTGGGGTCTCTATTGTTTTCTAGTGATCTCTGTGTCTGTTTTTTTGTCCATTCCACACTATTTTAATGGTCACAGCTTTGTGTTATTGCTTGAATCAGGCATTGTGATGCCCCCAGGTTTGGTTTTCTTTTTCAACATTCCCCTGGTGATTCGGGGTTCTTTTCAGGTTCCATACAAATTTTAGGATTGTTTGTTCCAGCTCTGTGAAAAATGTTGATGGTATTTTGATAGGGATTGCTTTGAAAGTGTAAATTGCTCTGGGCAGCAAAAACATTTTGACGATGTTTATTATTGCAATTAATATGTATAGAATATTTTTCCATCTCTTAGTCTTCCCCAATTTCTTTAAGAGTTCTGTAGTGGGTAGAGCCTTTAAATATGATATAGTGTCCCTCTATATCTCTTAATACAGTCTTTGGTTTAAAATCTAATTTGTCTGATATGAGAATTGTTATCCCAGCTTTCTTTTCAGTTCCGTTGGCATGGTAAATGGTTCTCTCTCTCTCTCTCTCTTTAAATTTTTAATTGCATACAGTAAAAGTAGCTTTTTTTCATGTACATTTCTATGAGATTTTAAACATGCATGCATTGTTATAACCATAGATACAGATAGAATATAGAATAATTCCAATCAAGGAAAGAATTCCCTTGTGGGTAACCCTTTGTATTCAAACTCCCAAGCCTAACTCCTGGCAATGAGTGATCTGTTCTCTCTGCATACGGTTTTTCATTTTCCAGAACGTCATACACAGAAAATACTATGTTAACCTTTTGAGACAAGGTATTTTCACTTAACTAACACATCTAAAATTCATCCATTTTGTTGTGTGCCTCAGTACTTCATTCCTCTGTATTGCTAAGTAGTATTCCACTGTGTGAATACAGCACAGCACTGACAGAGGTTTGGGTGGTTTCCAGTTTTCTTTTAGTTTTTTATTATGTTCTGTTAGTCACCATACAGTACATCCTTAGTTTTTGATGTAATGCTCCATGATTCATTGTTTGCATATAACACCCAATGCTCCATGCAATATGTGCCCTCCTTAATACCCTTCACCAAGCTAGCCCATCCCCACCCCCTTCCCCTCTAAAACCTTCAGATTGTTTCCTAGAGTCCTTAGTTTCTCATGGTTTGTCTCCCCCTCTGTCTCCCCCTCTTCATTTTTCCATTCCTTCTCCTAGTGTCTTTCCTGCTATTGCTTATGTTCCACGAATAAGTAAAACCATATGATAATTGTCTTTCTTTGCTTGACTTAGTTCACTTAGCATAATCACTTAGAGTTCCATTATTATCCATGCAAATGTTGGGTAATCATCCTTTCTGATGGCTGCGTAATATTCCATTGATTATATGGACCACTTCTTCTTTATCCATTCATCCCTTGAAAGGCATCTCAGCTCCTTCCACAATTTAACTTTTTGGACAATGCTGCTATGAACATTGGTGTGCATATGGCCCATCTCTTCACTACATACGTATCTTTGTGTAAATACCCAGTAGTGAATTGCTGGGTCACAAGGTAGATCTATTTTTAACTTTTTGAGGAACCTCCATGCTGTTTTCCAAAGTGGCTGTACCAACTTGCATTCCTACCAACAGTATAAGAGGTTTCCCCTTCCTCCACATCCTCTCCAACATTTGTTGTTTCTTTTCTTGTCAATTTTTGCCTTTCTAACTGGTGTAAGATAGTATCTCAATGTGGTTTTTTTTGTTTTGTTTTTTGTGTTTTTTTTTGATATTCTTTTTTTTAATGATTTTTTATTATATTATGTTAGTCACCATACAGTACATCCCCGGCTTCCGATGTAAACCTCGATGATTCATTAGTTGCGTATAACACCCAGTGCACCATGCAATACGTGCCCTCATTACTACCCAACACCGGTCTATCCCATTCCC
>NW_023205437.1:13011-16390 GCF_002007445.2 Ailuropoda melanoleuca
GAGCGTGTGTGTGAGGTTTGAAGACTCCACATCCACACAACACCAGGAAGGTGTCTACTGCTTTCCCATTGTCTCACTGACATTGATGCTGTGAGCATGGTTTAAGACAGTGACCCTCACCAAGACTCTTTCATCTCTTGCTTTGGATTGACAATGCCTCTGTAGCCTCATGTCCAGTACGCACTTAATGCTGCTGTGGAAAGCTTGCACGTTAAGCTGGGTGGTCCTGTGATGCACAGTGAGTGCTGCTGGGATTCCTGTAAAGTTTAAGCTGATGAGCATCAGGATATTTGTAATCTATTGGTATTTAGGGACAGGACTAAACAATGTGAATGACTCTGTATTTTGTGGTTTTTACAATAGCTGTTTTCACATTAAAATATTTTCTGAGAAACAAACTGGGGGCTTCAGAGGGGAGAGGTGGGGGAATGGGATAGGCTGGTGATGTGTAGTAAGGAGGGCATGTGTTACATGGTGCACTGGGTGTTACACGCAACTAATGAACCATGGAACTTTACATCAAAAAGCAGGGATGTACTGTATGGTGACTAATATAATATAATAAATATTATTATAATAAAAAATAAAAAAATAACAAATATATATAATTTTCTAAGTCAGGGAGTGGAGAGGTGAGCACAGAATCACGTCTGAGGAGAGGGTCCCTGTTGGCAACCGCTCTATGGAGTGGAAGCCCCAGACCCTGACAGGAAACCTGCCCACAACCTACACCTGCAGCTGCTCCTGGGGCTTAAGGACAGAACTGGTGACTAGTGTGCACCCCCTGCTGGTCCAGATCCCCTTCTACAGTGAGGTTTGTGTCTGGGCTCACACTGATGTCCCCTCACTGTGTCCTTTGCACAGTAATACACGGCCGTGTCGTCGGCTCTCAGGCTGTTCATCTGCAGGTACAGCGTGTTCTTGCCATTGTCTCTGGAGATGGTGAATTGGCCCTTCACGGAGTCTGCGTAGCTTGTGCTTCCACCACGAGTGCTAATACTTGCAACCCCCTGCAGCCCTTTCCCTGGAGCCTGGCGGACCCAGGCCATGCCATAGCTACTGAAGCTGAATCCAGAGGCTTCACAGGATAGTCTCTGAGACCCCCCAGGCTTCACCAGGTCTCCTGCAGACTCCACCAGCTGCACCTCACACTGGACACCTGCAGACACAAGACATCCTGGTCAGGAAACTGTCACACACCCACTGCTTGTCTCCCTCAGATCCACTCACATGCTCCATGTCTCTTGTTCAGTATGAGTTACCTTTTAAAAGAGCAANGATTTTACCTGCTCTCGATTTTAGCTGAAATATAGAGAGAATAAGGGTTCATGTAGGTGTATTTTCTAACATTTCAATATCTGTGTGTTCCGTCTGAGTCATCTCTATTTTAAGAATTGTAATGTGTGTGCTTGACACGGGACGAACTGCACATACGCAGTGTGTGTGATATGATATACACTGGTTTCACAGTCAGCATTATCCAGAGTGAGCAAATCAATTCTCCCTAAAATTTCCTGTATTTTTCTGTGAATTCCTCCTCCCTCTTCCGTTTTTCACCCTGTCCCCACATAACTATGGGCATTTCTCCTGTTAATTAGACTAGTTTTGATTTTGAAGAATTTATAGATGTGCAATTATATTATATGTAATTTTATTTGTAGAACTTTTTTTTTTTGCTCTGCATAAATCATTGAAAATTCAACCATGTTACTGCCTGTGGCATGTATTTTTTAAAAGATTTTATTTATTTATTTATTTATTTGAAAGAGAGACAACCAGAGAGGGAGGGAACTTATGCAGGGGGAGTGGAAGTGGGAGTGCAGGAAGCAGGCTACAAGCAGAAGTGGGAGACCAATGCGGGGCTCAATCCCAGGTCTCTGGGATCATGCACTGAGCCGAAGGCAGATGCTTAACCACTCAGTCACCCAGGTGCCCATTTTGCATGTATTTTAATGTTTGGCAGCTTTCCTAAGAGTGAACATGGCATAATTTTATTTTTTAAGTGGTTGGTGTGGATAGGGATTGTTTCCAGTTTCAGATATTAGAATAAAGTTGCTTGTCACCCTGCAGATGCAGATATGGAGCTCAGAGAATATCTTATTCATGTGTTTTCCACCACAACTAAGCTGAAGAGGATGAGGATGAACAACTTTGCTTCAATGCAGGAGTTTCTCTGCCCTCTTGTGTTCATAAATTATGTAGATGTCTTTGAAAACTCAACTTCAAACTTGAGAATATAATTAAAATACAATTAGAACTAGGAATTCCCCTGGGAAGCCATCTGGCTCTGGACTCTTGTTTTGGGATTTCAATGATTGCTGCTTCAATATCCTTGCTGGATTTGGGTCTGTTCAGATTATGTATTTCCTCCTTTTTCAGTTTTGGTAGTGTATAAATTTCCAGGAATGTATCCATTTCTTCCAGACTGTCCTAATTTATTGGTAGATAGTTGCGCATATTATGGTCTTAAAATTGTATTTCCTTGGTGCTGGTTGTTATCTGTACCCTTTCTTTCATGATTTTATTAATCTGGGACCTTTCTCTTTTCCTTTGGATAAGTCTGCTTAGGGGATTAAAAGTTAATAGTTCTTTCAAAGAACCAGATACTACCTTTTTTGATCTGTTTTACAGTTTTTCTGGGTTCCATTTCACTGGTTTCTGCTCTGATAATTATTATTCCTCTTCTCCTGCTTGGTTTAGGCTGTATTTGCTGTTCTTTCCCTAGCTCCTTTAGGTGAAAATTTATCTTGCATATTTGAGATTTTTCTACATTTTTTATAGTATTTTTTTATTATATTATGTTAGTCACCATACAGTACATCCCTAGCTTTTAATGTAAAGTTCCATGATTCATTACTTGCATATAACACCCACTGTACCATGCAATATGTGCCCTCCTTAATACCCATCACTGGCCTATCCCATTCCCCCACCCCCCTCCCCTCTGAAGCCCTCAGTTTGTTTCTCAGAGTCCACAGTCTCTTATGGTTCATTCCCCCTTCTGTATGCCCCCCTTCATACTTCCCTTTCTGTGAATTTTTAAATTTTTCTTTAATTTACTTATTGACCCATTCATTTTGTAGAATTATGATCTTTAACCTCTATGAGTTTGAGTTCTTTCCAAATTTTCTCTTGGGATTGAGTTCCAGTTTCAAAGCTGTGTTGTCTGAAAATGTTCATGGAATGATCCCAATCTCTTGGTATCAGTTGAGGCCTGATTTATGACTCAGTATTTGATATATTCTGGAGCAGTTCCATTTGCACCTGCGAAGAATGAATATTCTGCTGTATTTGGATGGAATGCTCTCTATATGCCTATGAAGTTCATCTGGTCCAGTGGGTCATTCAAAGCCCTTGAATTTTTGTTGATCTTCTGCCC
>NW_023205438.1:0-513 GCF_002007445.2 Ailuropoda melanoleuca
TGTGTTTTTATTTTTAGTCAGTTCAAAATATTTTCTACTTTCCCTTGAGATTCCCACTTGGATCCATGGGTTATTTAGAGGTATGTTTAACTTTCAAATCTTTGGGAATTTCCCAGATATCTTTCTGTTAGTGACTTCCAGATTCATTACATTATGATCGGAGAACACTCTGATGTCATTTCTCTTCCGTCTGTTAGGATTTGTTTCATCGTCCAGAGGAAAGTCTACCTTGGTGAACGTTCAATGTGCACTTGAGAAAAACGTGCATCCTGCTGTGGGGTGGAATGTTCTAAAATGTCAGTTAGGTCAAGCGGATATGTTGCCCAGGTCTTTTATATCCCTACTGATTTTCTGTCTTTTTGTTCTTTCACCAGCTTAGAGGGGAGAGTGCTGAGGTTCTCGACTGTAATCGTGGGTTTGTCTATTTGTCCTTTCGGTGTCTGCTGCACGTGTTTTGAAAAGCCATGCCCTCCTCAACTTGGAGCTCTGTGTTGTTAAATGCTGTGCCCATGC
>NW_023205439.1:0-513 GCF_002007445.2 Ailuropoda melanoleuca
AAAAAAAACACACCCACGTTTTCTGCTCATAAAACTAGTGCAAATTTATGGTAGAAAGTTTAGGAAAAACTGAATGTCACAAATTAACCTGGAATTATCCATAACCCCATCAGTCAGAGGTAATTATTGTGAACATTTTAAGGGTCCGAGTCTGCATGATTTCATTAACAAGAATTGTACCGACTATTACTTTCCTTTTAAACTGCCTTGATAAAGTGCTTCGGGGGGGCAGGCTGGTGCCGTTTTTGTGAGGAGCACTAGAAACCATCGCATTGTGAGTGGCCAGAACCAGTCATTGTTAGTTTGGCTTCCTCCCCGGGGTCTGCCTGTGGGTCCCGTGTCATGTTCATAGCACAGTCCAATCCTTCATGGAACAGGTATTTGAAACCTCAGCCTGGAACATGTGGCATTTGACCCACATGGCTGTGAGCCTCTTGGGACTGGACTCCCAGTTCAATTTCTGGGCCTATCCTTTATTTCCCTAACCAAGTGCCTACCTTGTACCCCTGGACC
>NW_023205440.1:0-513 GCF_002007445.2 Ailuropoda melanoleuca
CCCCTGCTGTGTTCCCTCTCTCACTGGCTGTCTCTCTGTCAAATAAATAAATAAAATCTTTTTAAAAAAATTTATTTATTTATTTTAGCTAGAGAACATGCACGAGTGTGGGGGGAGGGGTAGAGGGAGAGCATCTTAAAGCAGACTCCCTGCTGAGTGCAGAACTTGATCCCAGGACCCATGAGATCATGACCTGAGTTGAAACCAAGAGGCTTAACCACCTGAGCCACTCAGATGCCCCAGGAGAATCTTTTATAGCACGTACCCCAGTGACTCATTTGGGCCTTGTTGTTTTAAGGAGAAAGTGAAGGAGTTAAGACTAGATCATCTGTAAGATCTTTTTCTACCTCTAAAAAAAATTTTTTTTAAAGATTTTATTTATTTATTTAACAGAGAGAGACAGCCAGTGAGAGAGGGAACACAGCAGGGGGAATGGGAGAGGAAGAAGCAGGCTCCCAGCGGGAGAGCCTGATGTGGGGCTCGATCCCAGAACTCCAGGATCACGCCCTGAGC
>NW_023205441.1:0-1279 GCF_002007445.2 Ailuropoda melanoleuca
TGATTGATAAAGTTGCTTCCCATAGGATTATAGTTTAAAAATTCTGTTACTGCTGTAAATGTGTTATGAAATTTAAGAATTAAATAAATCATGGCAGATTGTGGAACCAAATTTCTCATTGTTGGAATGGCAATTTACAGTAGAGAAAGCTAGAGTAGTCTATGTGGTAATGAATACAAGTTGATGTAACAGAATTCATGTTTAGTTTAATATAAATACAGATGGTTATATAAAGAATATTTATAGGTCTGTGTGGATATCCAGAGTTTGGCATATACACACATATTTTCTCCATCAGCTAACAGGTCCTAGAAGAAATTACCTCTCAGTTACAAAGCGCACACCTAGCATCTGGGTGTTAGTTTCTAAAACCATTCTCCAAAAAAATGAACTAGCAGTCCTTGGAGAAATGGCTTATTCTAGGACTAGGACAGGAAATATAAAACATGGACTTGGAGCATCTTGTAGTACCAGAAAAATAAAGAAGAGCTCAAAAACAACAGCAACAACAACAACAACAACATCAACAACAACTTTCACATTGATAAGGTATGTAAAAAGGGCCCAAGAGCCAACTGAAAGAGGTCCCAATGGTGAAAACAGGGAAAATTTGAGCAAAAAATAA
Source organism: Ailuropoda melanoleuca (assembly GCF_002007445.2). NCBI lineage: Eukaryota > Metazoa > Chordata > Mammalia > Carnivora > Ursidae > Ailuropoda > Ailuropoda melanoleuca. The sequence goes on from NW_023205441.1 coordinate 626, forward strand.
GTAAGGTAGTATTGGATTATAACTCAAACTATACAATAAATATCCATGAGTCTATACAGATACACATAAATGATCAAATAATTTAATAAGTGGAAAAGACAAATCACCCATGCAGAATTCAAAATAATTTACGTAGATACTCCACTCTTAAGAAGGGAGAACTTAACTCTCCATGTAAATGTGGGCTGTACACAATGACTTCCTTTCAAAGAGTACAGAGTGGAGATGGAGAAAAAAAAGAGTAACTCTAAAGTGGTAAACTTGACAAACTGTATTTCATCCAGCTCAAGGTCTATGTCAACAGTCATAAAACTTGATAGTATGTGCCTTTTGTATGATGCAATGGAAATAACATTGTACAGCTATGATCTTCCTCCCAAAGCCCATAACCCCAGACTACTCATAAGAAAAATGTCAGACAAATTCTAACAGAAGGACATCCTACAATATGCCTGACCAGTATTCCTCAAAATAGTAATCTACAAAAAAGTAATCAAAATCATGGCAATTCTGAGAAGCTATCACAGCCAAGAGGAGCCTACGGTGATATGACAACTAAATGTAAGGTAATATGTTGGAAAAGTCCAGGAACAAAAATATATTAGGTAAAAACTAAGGAATTCTGATAAATCCAGGACTTCATTTAATAACAAT
>NW_023205442.1:0-513 GCF_002007445.2 Ailuropoda melanoleuca
ACACGGAGCGGACTGCTATGGCTCTTATGAAATAATAATTTGGGAAAGATGTAGACACCGAATGTTCTAGTCAGTGGTTTTCAGGCTGCAGGCTTCAGCTCAGGGTTCTGCAAATAAGTTCTAGTCACTTTTGCAGATTCTCAAGCGTCGGAGGAGTTTTCTGGTGGAATGGTACTATTTGAGATCTGGGTGGTAGAACACTGCCAAACATTTGCTGCTTCTGTCTTCTTGAAGCATTGCTCTATCCTGAAGATGGGAAGTAAACAGAAGTACAAATTCCTTCTGTTTCTTGGGTTGCAGTGAATCCTCCCCTCCTTGGACCTGACCTTTTCTCAGGGGAGCTCATCCCCGAGACAAATGAGCAACCTTTTACAAGAAATAGGCATAGTGGTGTGGAGAGAGAACACAGAAGACAGAGAGGAAATTCTTTAGGGAACAGAACTGAGGAAAATATGTAATATTTATAATAGTTTTTATAACTCTGTTATACCACGTTTATTAATACATATCGAT
>NW_023205443.1:0-513 GCF_002007445.2 Ailuropoda melanoleuca
CCCTGCTTCTGTTCCCTCTCTCGCTGGCTGTCTCTATCTCTGTCGAATAAATTAAAAAAAAATCTTTAAAATAAAATAAAATAAAAGCAGGAGACAAATTGACTACATGAGAACAGTCAGGAACTGAAAAATAAGAACCATAAATGTTCACGTATTGATGAAGACCATATATTTTATAAGAAATATCTAGACTTTTGTTATCAGGAAAAATTCAGCTAGGGCTTATCAACAGTTCTTTGCATTCTTATGGTAATTTGTAGTTTACAAACCTTTGGTATATCATGATAACTCTATTGGGCTTTACAACAGATCTAGAGCAGGTGGTATCATCCTTGTTTTGAGACTCAGAGTGTGGCCCAGAGTTGCACAGAATTGGAGTCAGGGCCTGAGCTGTCTTGCTGATCACTGTCAGCCGCCAAGTCTGGGAGACCATAAAGTTAGGAGACTATGTTGTTAGTCACTTTTAAGGTGACAGGGAAATATATTGAAAATAAATTTTAAAGTAAGATTTTA
>NW_023205444.1:0-513 GCF_002007445.2 Ailuropoda melanoleuca
GTTTTAAAAAGGCAGAGGTTCAGACCTGGACACCCTAGCTGCCCGAGGAGGGGCATCATGACCCTTCACCCTTCTTCCAGCAGCCCCGTGTCCACCCGACATGTGAGAAAGGTAGTCATGGATGCTTCACATTGTCTGTGCCCTGGTGATAGAGTGGGGTCAGCAGCCTGGAGCTCTCCTTTCAGGCAGCCTGGGGTGACATTTCTGCAGTAGGAAAGCCCCTTCACTGTTCCTCTGTTGAGCCCATTACTCTCCTGGAAGATCTGCCACTCTAAGTCCCTACTGCACCCCTGTCTCAGGATGGAGGCCACGAGAACAAGTGCCTTCTATGGGCCCATTCATGGAAAGTCAGTTGGTGCTGGGTGGGGTAAGCTAGATGCTTCTGAAGCAAGTTCAGAGCTCTGTCAGCATGCTAGAACCAAGTACCCACAGGTTGTTTTTCCTTATGGGTATTCATGTTTCTTTCTAGCAGGGTAGGAAATGACAGGGTAAGGGCATGCATATGCTTAAGGC
>NW_023205445.1:0-513 GCF_002007445.2 Ailuropoda melanoleuca
CTAACTTGTTCATTTCTGCCATCTTTTCACATTTATTATGGAAATTTCTGAGTTGCTTACTACCCCCCACCTAAGTCAAGGTTATCAAAGAATTTACAGGGCATCCTGATATTCCCAAATATAAGAGAACTCCAAATAACTCACAGATTTCCCAAGACACTGTAGCTCACGTACGTACCCCCAAACTAGGCATGGACTGAGACAATAATGAAAAAATCTTCACCCCACTGAAAGGTAAGTGAAAAGAAAACAGCAGCATCATTAAACGAATTTTCACTATAAATATCTAGCTCAGAGATTTCAAATTTATGGCTCCTGAGATGAAATCAGTATAGGCTAGCTAGCCCACAATGTTTCAAACTCTTGCCATCATTTAAAAATCAGCACATTTTTACATAAAAACCCAGATTTCCAATTTCTCTTTAAAACTGGAAAATCTGTTCACACCCAACCCAGATTTCCACATGGCAAGCAAGGCTAGAGTGGAACGGTCACATGAATCCTCCTGTTCCC
>NW_023205446.1:0-513 GCF_002007445.2 Ailuropoda melanoleuca
CTATAATCCTCCATATTTGTGATCTCGCAGTTAAACAAGTCGAGGCTCTTTAAGTTTTTCAAGTTTTGTAGCGCTTCTACTGTGCTGAGTTCTTTAATTTTGTTGCCACTCAGGTTAAGGTAAGTAAGATTCGGGCATTTCTCCACTAAGATTTCCAGTCCACCTGAAATGGCATTATCGCTGAGTTCCAGCTTTCTTAGTTTGCCCAAAGTTGGAAGCTTAGACAGGGATGTCAGTTCTATGCTGGCCATGCTGAGAAATTCCAGTTCTTTGAAGTTTTCAGTAAGTCCTTCGATTTCGCCATTGCTGGAACGACAACTATCAAGTACCAACTCTGCAACCTCGCCCGGAGACTTGTTTCTCAGCTCCAACGTGATCCGCTTCTTCATATCCATCCTCTACTTGCACGGCAACTCCGGAGACAATATCAAAAACGAGTTGAGCAAGTCAAACAGCAACGGGATCCTTCTCTGTGCCCTTAGCCTTCTGCTACCCGTCTCGTCAATGGCCGCC
>NW_023205447.1:0-513 GCF_002007445.2 Ailuropoda melanoleuca
CTATGGTCTGATTCTGTCTCGGATCAGAATTGCCATTCTCCAAATTATCATATAAAATGTGGTCTCTCTAAAAATCAGACAAATGTTTCGCTAACAGGCACAAGAATATACTTCAATTTTTTACCTTATAACTCTCCATTTTAAATGTTAAAAATTATTTCATACTAATTCTGATTTTGGGAATGCCAAATTCAAACACCCCTACTATTAAAATTAGGACAATTGGTAGTTGTCTTTTTTCTAATTACATGGCAGTATGTCCTACACTATGACAGAGTGGCCTCAACAAACCAACAGAACAAGTTGTTCTTGCTTTCTTAATTAGTGTCTGAAAACAAGGATTGCCATTAATTATTCAAAAAAACAGGACCATCCTCTTTGCCAATTGTTTTCCAAAATTCCATCTTCATCAATCCAATGCAACAGTTATTTGAGGCACCAATTTACAACCTTCATCTTGAAGGTTTCAACATAATCATATTGCTTAAATGAGACCACTATAAGGATTTTTTT
>NW_023205448.1:0-1457 GCF_002007445.2 Ailuropoda melanoleuca
AAAAAAAAGAAATTTCCCCGTGGCTCACCAACTGGCATCTCTGCACAGACTCTGATCTGAAAGGAGTGGAGGGGAAGACAGAGGCTGAAGGGTAGGGGACATGAGCCCTGGACCCCACTGCCTTTCTTCAGCAGACCCTGGACAAATATTCCCTTCCTGAGTTCCCCTGATCAAGGCCTTTCCCCTCCCCTAAACCAACATCTCTGGCATGCTGTATGGCAGTTTCATTTCATGTCATAAACCCAGAAGCTTCTTCTAGCTTCCTATGACCTGAGAAAGCTGGAGCTATGTATGTCAGAGAGAGAGAGAGATTCAGAGACAGAAACAGGCAGCAAAGGTGAACAGGATGAGTGTGACCTACAAAGAGCCCTTGATGTGGGCCCTCCATCTGCCGTCCCAACATTATCTGCTCCGAAGACTGCCGTATGGAACCTTCTGGTTTATTTTTCCTTGTCCAGGGGCTCTCTCCTCCACTACTAGAATGTACATTCCATGAGGAGACCGACTTTAGCTGCAGTCTTGCCCGGCACGCGGCTACGTCCCAAGCACTGGGAGACACATCGTAATGTTTGCAACAGTTCATTATTTGTTGAATGGATTTGAGGAGACATTTAAAGGTTTTAAATGCAGAGGTGACAGGATCATGTTTGTCTTTCAGAAAGATCAAAAGAGAGATATGTACAAGTGACATTTGAGCTCGTCTCCAAGATGGTGAGGGAGGAGCTGGAGAATGAGGCATGTGGAGAGCATTCCAAGCTAGGAGAATGATGGGCTGATGACAGGGAGAAGAAGACAGGTGCAATTAAGGTCCATTCATTCTCTCATTCACTCACTCACTCACTCAGCCCACACTCTTCCCTTGGAAGTGGCAGTGAGGGTGGGGGATGGCACAAATGAGGGAACTCAGCAAACACTGTCATCCCAAAGCCCTATTGTCCACATTATGGCTTCTTCCTTCTCTTGATCCAAAGACAACGTGAGGGGTCCATTTGAGCCTGGGGTCCCATTCTCCCTGCCCCCTGCACAGACATGCTATACCCTCATCACTCCCGGGGGAGAATGAGCCAAAAACAGAAACAACAGAGACTAGGCTAGCAATAAAGATGGGCTGTGAGGGAGGGTCGTCAGGAAGAAGTTTTTGAACTCAAGATCAGAGTCAAGGCTGGCTAAACAAAACTATGGCTCTGGAGGCTGAAACTAGACTTCGCCAGGCTGCGAGTGTGCGTCTGGCACCCAGCCTGTGGCCTGTGGCCTCTCCACCACTCATTCATTCACTCATTCAATTCTTGCCATTCTCTTGAGCCCGTTAATCTCACTGGTCCTCAGGGAACACTTGCTTTAGGGGACCGGTTTGGGACACACGGTCTTAGGATTCACAGATTTTCTTGGTCAAAGAGAATAATCACTGGGAGGTAATAGCTGGGCACTATTTTACATCGTCTTCATGACTGGAGGAG
>NW_023205451.1:0-513 GCF_002007445.2 Ailuropoda melanoleuca
CTCCTGGGGGACACGGAGGGGGACACAGCGCCCAGGACCGGCTGCTGGGACCAGGTAGCAGGAGACGGCCACGCCGGCCAGTGTCTCTGAACACAAAGCTCGTTGGCCCAGTCCCTCCAAGACCAAGACACGTCTCTGTGACGTCCCTACTCATGGCACATAGAGGCTCCTGGTCGGGATTCTTTGAGTTCACCCGTCTAGCCAGCTTGTGAGTGATGAGAAATCACACGTCACTGTGCACGGTGCCCAGGTCACCTTCCCGCACACAGCTTCTCTGAAACGTCACAGCGGTCTTGTGAGAAACAGCACGATCTCCGCTTTCCAACAAAGACACCGACGCTCAGCTCATGGGAGGGCAGCTGGGGCCGTCCCCAGGTATGCTTGTCAGAGGACTGGGTTTGCTGCCGGCCTCGTCAGCCCCGCCGCAGGGGCTCGCAAGGCACGAGTCTGTGCCCGGGCTGGTCAGCCAGCGACCGTCTCCAATCCTGTTTACACACGCACCCCAGCCCTGTC
>NW_023205452.1:0-513 GCF_002007445.2 Ailuropoda melanoleuca
AAAAAAGCTGGTGCAGCAATACTTAGACTTTAAAACAAAGCCTGTAACAGGACAGAGAAGGGCATTCCATCACGATCAGGGGTCAATACAAGAAGAGGATAGAACATTCACAAACATCTATGTACCCAACACAGGAGCACATAAACACCAAGCGGGTATTAGACATAAAGGGAGAAATTAACAATACAGTAATAATACGGGACTTTAATACCCCCACTAAATCTGTGTCATCCAGAGAGAAAATCGATGAGGAAACCTTGGCCTTAAACGACACATTAGACCAGAGGGGCTTAATATATACAGAACATTTCATCCCAAAACTATGGAATACACGTTCATTTCACGTGCACCTGGAGTTTTCTCCAAGAAAGATCACATGTCTCAAATTCAGGCAAACCGAAATCGTATTAAGCATCTTCTCTGATTATAACAGTATAAAACTAGAAATCAATAAGAAAACTGGAAAAAATACAAATGTGGAGAATAAGCAACATGCTACTGGACAACCAATGA
>NW_023205453.1:0-158 GCF_002007445.2 Ailuropoda melanoleuca
TAGCACTATCATCAGCCTTCGTGACTAGAATTCCATGAGGGAAAGTGGTTGCGGAAGCCTGACGAGCGTGCACAGTAGCAGTCTCTGAGACACCACACAGTTCAGGGAAATATCAACGAACATGATCTCTCATGAGTAAGGGAGCATGAGTGAAAAAG
>NW_023205453.1:195-521 GCF_002007445.2 Ailuropoda melanoleuca
AAAAAAAAAAAAAAAAAAAAAAAAAAAAAAAAAAAAAAAAAAAAAAAAAAAAAAAAAAAAAAAAAAAAAAAAAAAAAAAAAAATGCTTGTATGGGCCTGGGAAGTATCCTATCAAACCTGCTGTGGCAATGGAACGAAAAGGCCAAAGGCAAGTCCGTCAGAAACAACACCGTGCAGAACCAGTCTTAGCACTATCATCAGCCTTCGTGATTAGGGATCTATGATGGAAAATGTTCGCGAAAGCCTGACGAGCGTGCCCACTAGCGGTCTCTGAGACACCACACAGTTCAGGGAAATATCAACGAACATGATCTCTCATGAGTAAG
>NW_023205453.1:764-1042 GCF_002007445.2 Ailuropoda melanoleuca
AGCACTATCATCACCCTTCGTGAATAGGGAAACATGAGGGAAAGTGGTCGCGGAAGCCTGACGAGAGTGCCCCATAGTGGTCTCTGAGACACCACACAGTCCAGGGGAAAATCAACCAACATGATCTCTCATGAGTAAGGGAGCATGATTGAAAAAGTTCAGGATATTCGAAGATTCAGCGCCCTTCTTCTTGGCAATAAAGCAGAGCGTCCAGGAAAACACCGCCAGCGAACATCAGCCTTTTCCCTGGCGACCCTGATTCCACACTGCGTGTAGGG
>NW_023205453.1:1289-1482 GCF_002007445.2 Ailuropoda melanoleuca
TGAAAAAGTTCAGGATTTTCGAGGACTCAGCGCCCTTCTTCTTGGCAATCAAGCAGAGCGTCCAGGAACACACCTCCAGCGAACATCAGCCTTTTCCCTGGGGACCCTGATTGCACACTGCCTGTATGGGCCTGGGATGTATCCTATCACACCTGCTGTGGCAATGGAACGAAAAGGCCAAAGGGGAGTCCGT
>NW_023205454.1:0-513 GCF_002007445.2 Ailuropoda melanoleuca
TGTCTTTTATATCGTGCTCCATTTTACCAAAAAAAAAAAAAAAAAGACAGACAGACCCCTAGCCAAGAGAAATGGAGCCTCGTCTTCTATTTCAGTCATAGATAAATATTTCTAAGCTCACTTAGGCCCCAGCCATCAGATAGCCCACCCAAAGTTACTCCTTTCCAGCCATCTCAGAGACTTCCCACATTCATCTTCTCGTGTGTCCTTTCTTCATCCTACAATGGAAAAGCAGAAGTCAGGTTCACGGGGTCCACATCCTAGCACCACAGAGAAGAACATAGAAGGGTGGGCGTGAGCTATGAGACAATGACTTCACAGCTGAATGGCCACCTTGGCTAAATCGCCACCCCCTCTGAGTCTCAGTTTCCTCTTCTGGAAAGTAGTGGATGTTCACTTGAGCGTTACGTGCAACACAAAAGAAAAGAAATGGAAACAACCTGAAGCACCCTGACCACTGGTAACAGAAACTATAATAAAAGTAGATAATCAAACAAGTATGTTTATTAAGAA
>NW_023205455.1:0-513 GCF_002007445.2 Ailuropoda melanoleuca
CTTGCTTTCTAAACACAAGAGAAAAATCCTGATTTTCTAAGGTCTTTGGTTTAGTTCTCAAGCCCCTGGCCGCCATAGCTATGACATTTAGCATCTGTATTGAGGGGGACACTAGCCATGTGGAGACCCCTCTGACATCCGGTTTTGTCATTCCACTCCATGGTTTGACAAAAGTTCTCCATCCAAGCAGTAGCCCTTAACCTGCACCTGGAGGAAATTCCCAGACTCCAGCTTGAACCAGGGCTGGTAGAAACCACCAGTGAGGGCTTCAAATTCTCACATCATCTGTGCAAGTTTCTCCTCTTTCCGGAATTGTACGGACTCTGGTACTGGTTGCTTCCACAGCTTTAAAGATAATGGTTTACTCTTTATGACTTATTATTGTATTTATTTAATCTATTTGTTATTTAGTTATTTAAAATTATCATTGATTTACTATTTTAGTCTATTTTATTCATGGAATGCTTGCCTGTCACTGAACTGCTATATTCTACTCTTAATAAAAGCATTTTT
>NW_023205457.1:0-513 GCF_002007445.2 Ailuropoda melanoleuca
TGAGTGGATTGTGGTTAAAAGATAAGAGTCGACCAGGAGCCTGGCAGCCTTACTAACTGTGTGACCTCGGGAAGTCAACTCTCTTCTCTGAGACTCACGTTGCTCATCTAGAAAATGGCATCTCTTTCCCTAGCTGTGCACAGCCCAAGGACTGCAGCTGTGAAAGCAAACACCCATGTCCCTCCTGCATTCTGAGGGTATAAATGACCCTGAGGCTTCCCACAATGGTCACTTTCCTTGGCCTTCTTCCAGGGGACACCCCTCACCACATTCCAAACCTGCACATCAATGTGAAATAGGAAGAACCCTATCTTCATCCCAGAGTACTGCACAGGCTGAAGGGGTAGGAGGCAGGGTGGGCCAAGGAGGCTGGGGTGGGGCCAGGTGACCTCTGACCCTTAACAGGAGACAGGGCTTTGGGCTCATGACATCCATGACACCTAAACCACTAGGATGAAAATCGGGCTGAGTGTGGCCAACCCAACAAAGGCACCAAAGCCCCTTAACCTCAGA
>NW_023205459.1:0-1464 GCF_002007445.2 Ailuropoda melanoleuca
TAAGAAAATAAGAAAACTAACCTTCCACATCATCAGGGCTCCCATCATAAAAGGACTAAACACGGTCAGAAAGCAATAGACAGAGGCAAGATCAAAGCTAAGGAACCAACATAAAGAAAAAAGATTTTAGAATTCACATTGTAACTTTAAAAGAATGTTCTACTAAAAAGGATGTTTAAACTAACTTTCTGAATATTAGGAAGCCACTAAAATGAATGAGGTAGATCTGTATGTGCTGATACATACCGAAATATATCATCCTTCAGTATTAAAAGCACAGTACAGAACGAAATCCTAACTTGTATTATCTTTTATTATAAATATGCTGTTTTCATTTAAAATTACCTGTTAATAGAAGCTATGTTCCCAGTTCCAAAAAATGCTGTCACTAAGAAGAAAACCTAAACAGAGTTAAGGAAATGCCAAAACAAGTCAAAATTCATACAAATTTCTCCTTCATTTAGAAAAGATATGCCTATTCTACCATGAGGGTAACTTGATTTTTAACCTGTACATTCGGCCATAAATTGTTGTAAGTGAATGTTCCATTATATCTCCTTGTGAATACATTCTCAAAGAACCAGACTGAAGAGGCAATATGCTAAGAACCGGAGGCGTGGGAGGTTATCCTCACTTGTCACTAGTATCTTTGGGAGGGCATTTTCCTCTTCTCTAGCAGAAGCAAGTCAGACTATTTTATCTGTAGTTGGCCACTGATGATTTTCTCACAAGGAGAACAGGGACCTAGTGCATCAGACAGATATTTTCAGGAGAAATAGTGTTTCAGTTCATATATACTTGCTGTGTGCCCACTATATGTGCAACGTGCTAGGTTCTTTTGAAGGCTCAGAAAGAAATAAGAGACCATGTTCAGACCATGTTCTACAATAATTCTACAGAGAATGAGACGTAAGAAAATGTTAGACATCTTTCTGACACTTCTTAAGCTACATCTGTTTTAGTGCAGTAATAAAAGGTAAATATTAATCCTACTGGTGTCTAAGAACTAACTGCTAGGAAAGCACTAGGAAAATACTGCCTGGCCCATTGAAAGGGCACAATAAATGTTAACTATTTTATTATTATAGATACCTACACAAAAGTGGTAAAGAAACACTGAAGAGGATGTGTGAATTATGACAACTTTCAGTGAAAAAGTGGCATTTTAGTTGGTTACTTGAACCTCAAATGTATTCATGGTTCTATTCATTCAACCAATCAACCAACCAACATTTATTGTCTAGTATATGCCAGAGGCAGAGATAGACACTAAGAACATAAATATGAATAAAATAGTTTCAAAGTGCTCACACATTAACTACGATTATGATAATATATAGAAGTATACGAGAAGCATTTTAAGGTTAACAGGGGGGAAATAAAAGACATAGTCGGGGCGCCTGGGTGGCACGGCGGTTGGGCGTCTGCCTTCGGCTCAGGGCGTGATCCCGGCGTTGTGGGATC
>NW_023205462.1:0-513 GCF_002007445.2 Ailuropoda melanoleuca
CGTCATTATGGTGAGAACATGAAATCTTTACCCGCATAGTAACTTTCACACATACAGTTCAGTATGGCAGTAATAAATTTTACTTCCCCATGGATTCAGCTGTTTTGCAAAAATCTTCTTTTGAGTTACTAAGCAGGAATGCCAGCAGCAGCAGATATTTGCAAAAGATTTCATGTTAAATACCTTTCCATTTCTTTTTAAGTAACAAGATTATGCCCTTTGTTTCTGTATTTACTAAGAGGATGCCCTTATACACTATCATGGAAGAAGAGCTATCAGTCAGTTAATATGTCCTTTGCTCACCATAATCATTTATTCAAGATAATGTAATGTTAAGGGCATCAACTCTGCTTGGATTTGAAGACTGTTCGGCCATTAACCAGCTGAGTAACTAGGGTAAGTTACTTAACCTCTCTAGGCATCAGTATCTTCATATGCAATTCAGTTAAATAGTAGAATCTACATTACAGGATTATTTTGAAGATTAAAGTAGCAATGCATATCTAGAATTTA
>NW_023205463.1:0-513 GCF_002007445.2 Ailuropoda melanoleuca
ATAAAAATTATAGTAGGGGAATGTAATAGGAAATTTTGAAAAGGTAACACAATTTTTCCTTTTACTAGTCCTTGGGTGGTTCTGACAGAAAAGGTTCCACTCTTTTGTTTGTTTCTTTGAATGGGGATTTTGATCCAAAGTTTTGTTTGTTTTTACTATCTGCTTCTGTGTCCCTCTCTATCAGATCAGCTTCCTTCACAGCCTCCACCTCTAGGTGCTTTGTGGCTTGAAGTGTTGTAGGAATCACATGGAGGAGGATACCTCCTTTTCCATAGAAGGGGGAAGGCCTCTTTCTTGTCTGCCAACCAGATCACGACCACTTGAGTAGAGATCACTTCCACTGCCTTGACTTCCACCATATCCATCATATAAGCTGCTGTAATCATCACAGAGGCTGCTTCCACCACAAGATGGCAGGGGCCCTCATGTAGGTGGAGCACTGTAACTCTCATATGAATCTCTGTAGGAACCTCCACTTCGATGAACTGAATAGTTAGGATCAGGACCATAGCC
>NW_023205465.1:0-153 GCF_002007445.2 Ailuropoda melanoleuca
ACCACACAGTTCAGGGAAATATCAACGAACATGATCTCTCATGTGTAAGGGAGCATGAGTGAAAAAGTTCATGATTTTCGACTACTCAGCGCCCTTCTTCTTGGCAATCAAGCAGAGCGTCCAGGAAAACACCTCCAGCGAACATCAGCCTTT
>NW_023205465.1:174-307 GCF_002007445.2 Ailuropoda melanoleuca
TGCTTTTATGGGCCTGGGAAGTATCCTATCACACCTGCTGTGGCAATGGAACGAAAAGGCCGAAGGCGAGTCCGTCAGAAACAACACCGTGCAGAGCCAGTCTTAGCACTATCATCAGCCTTCGTGACTAGGG
>NW_023205465.1:529-948 GCF_002007445.2 Ailuropoda melanoleuca
TTTCCCTGTGGACCCTGATTCCACACTGCTTGTATGGGCCTGGGACGTATCCTATCACACCTGCCGTGGCAATGGAACGAAAAGGCTAAAGGCGAGTCCGTCAGAAACAACACGTGCNCGTGCAGAGCCAGTCTTAGCAATATCATCAGCTTTCGTGACTAGGGATCCATGAAGGAAAGTGGTGGCGGAAGCCTGACGAGCGTGCCCACTAGTGGTCTCTGAGACACCACACATTTCAGGGAAATATCAAGGAACATGATCTCTTATGAGTAAGGGAGCATGAGTGAAAAAGTTCAGGATTTTCGAGGACTCAGCGCACTTCTTCTTTGTAATCAAGCAGACCGTCCTGGAAAATACATCCAGCGAACATCAGCCTTTTCCCTGGGGACCCTGATTCCACACTGCTTGTATGGGCCTGG
>NW_023205466.1:0-2980 GCF_002007445.2 Ailuropoda melanoleuca
GATCTTAGGGGTTCCATGACGAGGACTAGATTTCAAAATGATTGGTAAAAGACAACTTAAGTCAACAGTGATGTTAATCACTCACTGAATGCAATCTACCTTTCTTTAGGACACTGTGGGACTAAAAGGTAGTTTTTCCCACTTAAAGTTTGCAGTCTAATGAAAGTGGAGAAACCGGGAGTTTATAAATTAGAATAGCACTGAATTTTGTCCTGTTGATTGTGAGCCCAGGCTATATATTGCTAATCNTGCTAATCGCAAGCCTTCAACCAATTACTAATGACCATGATCATTCTAGGCCAGAGTTTCTCAATCTCAGCACTATTGACTTTGTAGACTCATAATTCCTTGCGGGAGCGGCTGTCCCATGCATATAAGCTATTTAGCATTATCCCTCACCTGAGCCTACCGAGTGACCCCCCCCAGCTATAGCCACCAAAAATGTCTTCAGACATGGTCAAATGTCCCTTGGAGGGTGGGGGATTCCTCCTGATTGAGAACCACTGGTCTAGACATACAGATAAATTTCCACCAAATAAATGGNGATAAATGGCTAGTATAATGAGTTAAAGACATACCATTTATAGTATGTATTTATATACATAGCATTTATGTCTTTACCAACGTTTAAGACATAAATGCGTGTGCCAGTGGGGAAAAAAGGAAAAAATATAGTTGGTCTAGAACAATGAACTTGGTCACTTGCTGAAAACTCCAATTGTATTCAACTAGAAACACTGTATTCATATTACACTAAGGTAATTAGTTAAATCAATTCAAACTGCAAAAATATTGGGGGGGGGTGTTTTGGTTCCTTTTCATCTATCTTTTGTTTCTTTTTTTTCCCCTTTGTTTTATTTTGGTTGTTTAATTGGATTTTTGGTTTAGAATTGCATTAAAGCAGTCTATTCTGTAAAGCCACTGGGTCCCACCTGTCTCATGTGAGTGTGATGAGTGTTCGCCTCCTACTTGGAGGTGTTAGAGTCCGCAGGGCAGAAACAGCACAGGCACAGATGCGTGAACCTGTGTTGTTAGACACACTGCATTAACGAACATTTGTACATTCGATGGTTAATTAAAGTCTTCTGAACTAAGGCAGGGAGAGTCTAAATTTTTATATCTGAGAATCACATTCTTTCATTTTAAAATTCATTTCAAATTGAAGTATCTCTAGAAACAAATTCCCTTTTCCAACATAAGTCTTTCTTTTCCCCACATATTCACAGAGACAGAGTATTTCAAGCCCGCATTGGGTAAGTGCATCCTTTTGTTTATCGACATGACAGTTTTCATTCTATGTGCGACCTGGGCAGGTATGGGTAGATCATAAAAGAAAAAAGGGAATAATGGTGGGAGGGTTCAGATTGCCATATTTTAACAATCATTATTTACCATTTGCACATTCTTGGGCTATTAAGATGATCCTACCATTAAGTTGAAAGTGTGGTTGGGCCACTTCCTCCCTTCCACGGGAGTTACCTTTATTTTCATTTCAGTCATGAGGATTTTAACTTATTCTCTGGTATTGATCTTTTCATCCAGTGGAATTGCTGTTAAAAGCATTGTGAAAGGGGGCATCTGGGTGGCTCAGTCGGTTAAGCATCTGCCTTCGGCTCAGGTCATGATCCTGGGGTCCTGGGATCAAGTCCCGGGTCAGGCTCCCTGCTCAGCAGGGAGTCTGCTTCTCCCTCTCCCTCTGCCTGCNGAAAGCATTGTTAAAGGGGGCATCTGGGTGGCTCAGTCGGTTAAGCATCTGCCTTCGGCTCAGGTCATGATCCCGGGGTCCTGGGATCGAGTCCCGGGTCAGGCTCCCTGCTCAGCAGGGAGTCTGCTTCTCCCTCTCCCTCTGCCTGTTGCTCCGCCTGCTTGTGCTTGCTCTCTCTCTCTCTCTCTGTGTCAAATAAATAAATAAAATCTTAAAAAAAAAAAAAGCATTGTTAAGGAAATACCTTGGTGAATTATTTGTATAGCTTACACAACTGTTCAGCATATGTTCTTTCCCACTGTGTGTCTTGTATGGCTGGAGAAGGGAATGAATATATTTACATGCTAACAGCCACTGAATTCTCAACCCCTCTCCCTGCAGAGAATGCAGAGGAATCACTGCCAACACCCCAAGGTAGGAAGCATTTTCATGTTGAGTTTGCAGTATTTGTCCTTTCTTAACGCAAATTTTCTTTTTGGTGTAAAACAAGAAGTTTTTTTTGTCGGGATTACTGAACCAAATCTGAAGGGAGCAACATATTACATATTTTGTACATAAACTATCTATTTATTGGTGTACTAGGGAGCTGGCGCGTTCTGAAACTAGTAAACCCAGGGGCAGCATCTTCGAGATAGGCCTGTGTACCAGCTCCGGTGGGCCTTGGGATGAGGAAAGGACAATGGGTTTGGCGACAGGAGGTTTGAGTTTAAGTTCCATCTCTGCCCCTTAGTTAGTATGACCTTGGGCAAACCACTTACTCTCATTTTTTTTAAGGAGATAAAAAGCACTTCACAGAGCTCCATTTAGGTAAAAATGAGGTCATGTACATGGAATGAAAACAAGAGCCAATTTTTACTGAGTGTTAAGGATATTCTAGGCATTTTTCTAAGAGCTTTGCCTGCACAGTTATTATTTGATTCTCTAATTCAGGGATCAACAAACCTTTTCTGTAAGGATCAGATAGTAAATCTTCTAGGCTTTGTGGCTAGATGGTCACTGCTCCATTTCAGCTCGGCTACTGTAGCGTGAAAACAGCAGCCATCACAATTTGTAGGCTGCTGGGCATACCTGTGTTCCCAAAAAATTCACTTACAAAAATAGGCCCTGGGTTGGATTTGAACCACATGCTTCAGTGTCCTGACTCCTGCTTTAATGAATTAATTCTAAGCACTTTGCGTGCATGACTTATTTTTCACCACAACCTTATGAAGTAGATATGATTGTAATTCCTGCTTTACTGATGAGAAAACTGAAGCACAGAGAAGTTAATCAACT
>NW_023205467.1:0-513 GCF_002007445.2 Ailuropoda melanoleuca
TACTTGGATTTTTGACTGTATGGGGTGGGTGTCTGGCCTTAAAACTTTCATTGTTTGAGTCTGCTGTATTTGCCCATAAGCTTTAGTCTCAGGCTCTGAGTTTCTGTGGGAGGCAGTGAATCCAAGCCAAGACACTGCTTTCTTAGTCATTCCAGTGTAAGGGTGATACCAGATTTCTCATGTCAATTCTTGGTTTATTGCATTGTATCCTTTTGGAATTCCTATATTGACTTCATTCCTTAGGTCTTCCATATGCAGAATGGATTCTGCTTTCCTAGTTAGTTTGGCTGGTAAACCATTCTGCTCTCTACCCCTCTGCTATCTCACCTTGTAGCTTTTCCAAATTCTGGCCCTATTCGCACCTCAGAGTCATGAATCTGCATGGCCTCCTGACCATTCTTCTTCATTCTCACTAGAACGTCCTCTGATCTTAGACACTTACCGTTTCTGTGTTGTTAGGAAAGCATAACACTGCATGGTATGCAGTTGAACTTTGGAGACCAACTGCTAGGC
>NW_023205468.1:0-513 GCF_002007445.2 Ailuropoda melanoleuca
ATGATCAAGGAGTCTCCAGGGACAAATGTGAACACTGGCAGCAGCAGGCATTAGCTAAGAAGAAAATCAAGACAGGCTTCCCCACCATCAGCCCTGAGCTAGGACGTTTCCATCAGACACTAATCTCATCTTGAGCGAGCGATCAGGACATCCGGAGCTTTTCCAACAGGAAAAATGCTTCCAGCCCCCACCCTAGCTTTCCCGAGGCAGCCACCATGGAAGAGAGCGGTGGCACTCCAGCCATCCCGGGGGAGTGTCTCCAGGTCCACGGCACAGTTCACTGGGGACAAACAGGCAGCTATGCTCACGCCCGGGGCCTAAACTGCTCCTTTCCAGATAAAAGGGTCTGATTTGCCTTTTAAAAATGAAAGAAGTACGTAATACTGATACAAGAAAAAAATCATCGTAACTAAGGAAGCAGGAACCGAAGAATCCCAAAAGCCAGCCGAGTCCATGGGAGCCGCTGTTGCAACCCCGTAACCTACCGGCCCAGGCCCCGCACCCCCGCACAGA
>NW_023205469.1:0-513 GCF_002007445.2 Ailuropoda melanoleuca
TATGCCTGAGCAGCACAAACGGAAGAGAAACAAGATTTATTTTGTGGCTCTACTGGGAAGCACAATTAGACCCAGTAAGTGAGAGATACAGAGAGATAAATATCCCCTCAGTTTCTCAAAACTGAATTTTCTCATTGTCAGAGCCAAACTGGAATGGAATGAGGAGTGACTTCCCTGTCATTGGTAGTATTCAAGCTGAGGCTGGATGCCATTTCATGGGTCTGTTGTAGAGGTGATTCAATCATCAGAAATAAAGTTTGGAAGGGGGCAGAAGGGAAGGAAGAGAAGAACAGATGGATGGATTTACTGAGTGCCCACTGTGCCTGGTCCTCCATCAGTAGGTGCTTTACCTTTCTGTCGCCTTCCAGATTGAGACTCTGGCTTAGACCATTTCCCCTCTGATTGCAATTAAACTACAGTCTCGGGGGAAAGTGTGGCTTGCGTGTCCCATCTCACCGCAAATGCAAATTATACACAAATTCCAAAGGGGTTGCAATTCGGTTTCTTTCTGAA
>NW_023205470.1:0-1465 GCF_002007445.2 Ailuropoda melanoleuca
AAATTCCTTTTCACCTGAGGTAATCTCTAAATGAAAAAAAATAAGGTAACATAAGTGCTTAGCATAATTCCTCATAAAAAACAGGGACTAAGCATTTTGTTGGCTCTAGTTGAAGTTTAAACAAATATGCTACCATTGTGGAAAGAGACCAAGAATTAGTTACAAGAAAACCAAAGAACATTAGGCAATGTGACCTAAAGGAAGGAGTACTAGAGTTGGAGCCAGAAGACCTGGGTTCCAAACCTAGCACTCCATTTTCTCTCGTTTTTTAACTGAAGTATACTTGATATAAAACGTTACATTAGTTCCAAGTGTACAGTGATTCAACAAGTCTACACATTATGTTATGCTCACCATATTATGCTACGTTACCAGTCTAAGTCTGTCATGTTTGAACCCACATCTACAAAATGAAAGTATTAACTTCTATCCCTATTCCCAAAATTCAAAGAAGAAAATTGATGCAAAATATAACAGGTACTATTATTTCCTGTAGTCCAAAAAGGATTAAATTCTCGCTCACTTTGCAACATGTTCCAAACCGGTTTTTAAATTAATGAAAATATAATGGGTCTATATTACATGTTTTCTTTTTATGAACAAAAGTAATAGTAAAAATCAGTAACTAGACTTCATATCACTAGACATAAGTAACAAGAAGGAAGAGAAAAATAACATTTATTCACATACCAAATTTTTGGCCCTTTTTATAACCTAACCACACTATACAGTAGAGAGCTCTGACCCCAATTTGCAGATAATTATCAACTACTACAATGAAGTAGGAGATGGAGGATTTAAATTCCAGGTCTACGTGATTCTAAAGTCCATGCTCCTTCCACTAGTTTTGCTACCTTCTTTACTGATGCACTCTTAGAAAGAAACTTAAGTTCAACTAACTTCTATAGTGTATTAAATACTAGTTTCCTATATATGATAGAGTAGTTGATTCTATACTAGTTACCTCTGAGGAAAGAATCAACAATAGCAAATTAAGTTTAGGTGTGGGAGAATGTAATGGGGCTCTTTCTTTCCCTTACTAAGTCATCAGACAAATCATAAATTTTCTGAGGTCATTTTCACTAGTTCCAGAATTGATGTTTTCTGCTAATACATATTACTTCTTATGCAGCATACTCCTAGCTTCTCCATTGAAATACTAAAGATGACTATTCTCAATCTTATAAATAGCCACCAAAGAATGCATGGTCAAGATGGCAGTACCATAAATTTGTAAAGCCACTTTGGAAGACAAGTTTAAATTATCTTAGATAAATTCACATTTGTGCTTCATTATTTGCAATACAGAAAATTTAGACATAGGGGCGCCTGGGTGGTGCAGTCGTTAAGCATCTGCCTTTGGCTCAGGGCGTGATCCCGGTGTTCTGGGATCAAGCCCCACATCAGGCTCCTCCGCTAGGAGCCGGCTTCTTCCTCTCCCACTCCCCCTGCTTGTGTTCCCTCT
>NW_023205471.1:0-513 GCF_002007445.2 Ailuropoda melanoleuca
TAGTTCACCTATTTCCTATAGATACCTTTTTTTTCTTTCTAGTAATCGATCCTTATGAATAATTCCTTTTCTATCAGTTTACATAAGGATAAAGAAGGTTGAAGACAGAATTACTGTTGCAGTTACCTGGGACTCATATGTCCTCGGGAGGAGTCTATGGGGAGCAAAATGCTAATGATCGTGGGAATTATGTAAAGAAATCTAGCAAAAGGGAAGCTATGCAAACCAGCTGGGCCACCTCCCCTTGGGTTCGTCCTAGAGGTTAAACCACCTTAACACAGAATGCTGCCAATCTGAGTCCAGAAAATGAGGATCCATCCCAGACATCAGACAAATGTAATAATTGTAACAAACAGCCACAAGCTACCTCGACATTACCAAAAAACCAAATTCTTCTTCCTGACACATGTGACTTAAGCATTGCCTTTAAAATCAGACGAATCTGGGTCAAAATTTAGCCCTGCCACTTTCTTAAATAGTATTTTCTGGAAAATCCCTTAACTTGCCTGAGCT
>NW_023205472.1:0-513 GCF_002007445.2 Ailuropoda melanoleuca
TCAAGCCCTTCCGGAAGGTTTGTGCCCTCGGGGACCCAGGACCTCATCCCCAGAGCTGCCAATCCAGCCGCAGCTGTCCCTGAGCTCTCGCACTGTAACCGGCTGCATTCGTGATCTGGGCTGTGCTCCTGACATCCTCTGGCTCCGAGAGACCCCTGAGCTGCAGCCCAACGGACACACAGCCTGATGCCTCCAGCGTGGCTTCATGAGCACAAACGGCTGAGTTAGCGTTAGCTGCAGCAAACTTTCCATCTTGGTCTTGGCAAAAAGACCCAACTCACGAGGCGACAGAACGCCGTGCTTGGGAGGGTTAGCAGATCTCGCTCCCCTAGATTAAAACATCAGAAACTTGGCCAACAGCCCCGTAGGGTTCTGCTCTTTTATAGAAACAATATCGCCTATTAGGAAGGAGCCACTCAATGAATTGCCATAAGCCCATAAGCAGGGGTTCTGCTGACTCTGCAGGGGGCTCCAGGCCTACCTTGTCTGAGCGAGCCTCAAGAGGGACTTGAA
>NW_023205473.1:0-513 GCF_002007445.2 Ailuropoda melanoleuca
TTACTATGCTCCTCTCCACTGAATTGTTTCAGTTTGCATGCACCCACTGTATCATTCCACTTAAAAACAAACGCATCGATAGCACTAACATTCTGCCTTGCTCCCATGCTCCATTCTTTACTCTCCTTAATAACAAAACTCACGAAAAAATGGTACATTCCCCATGTGTCTGCTTCCTCTTAATCCATTCCCTCCTCAACCTCTCCCACCAAACCTGACTTCTGCCCCTAAACCTCACTAACATTGCTCTAGTGGGGTCATCTATTACATCCATGTTGCCAGTTCCAATGGTTATGTTGTTACATCAATTTTACTCTTTTCCAAAGCTGCATTGGAAATCTGATCTCCCTGTCCATGTAACACAATGACATCTCTTATTTCCATTCCGCCAGACATTTCCTTGCTTTTTTTTGTTTACCTTCCTAAGAGCTCCTGCTTTTTCTCTTCTACTGGGACTTCTTTGTATTTACCTTCTAAAGATTTGAATATCTCAGGTTTCAGATCTGCTGTCAC
>NW_023205474.1:0-513 GCF_002007445.2 Ailuropoda melanoleuca
TTCCACATATGCTTTTAAATTTCTTTGTGAACAATCTAGGCCCTTTGCCTATTTAGTTAGTGTGTCTTCATGCCTTTTCTTATTGATTTGCCCGAACTCACTTTACTTTTAAAAAAGTTTTTTATTTAAATTCAGTTTAGTTAACATACAGTGTATTATTAGTTTCAGGGGTAAAATTTAGTGATTCACCAGTTGTATATAATACCCAGCTTAATGGCCATCACCCAGTTACCCTATCCCACCTCTCCTCCAGCAACCTTCAGTTTGTTTCCTAGAGTTAAAGAGTCTCTTATGGTTTGCCTCCCTCTCTGTGTTTCTTTTATTTTTCCTTACCTTCCCCTATATTCATCTTTTTGTTTCTTAAATTCCGCATGAATGAAATCATATGGTATTTTTCTTTCTCTGACTGACTTATTTCACTTAGCACAACATCCTCTAGTTCTTTTTTTTTTTTAAGATTTTATTTATTTATTTGACAGAGATAGAGACAGACAGCCAGTGAGAGAGGGAACA
>NW_023205475.1:0-513 GCF_002007445.2 Ailuropoda melanoleuca
TTCTCCCTCTCCCATTCTCCCCGCTTGTGCTCACTCACTGTCAAAATAAATAAATAAGATCTTTAAAAAAATAAAAAAATGATGCCTGCAAAAGCATGTTATACATATGTCATGTTTTAAAAAATATTACCTTTCATGTATTTTGGGGCACAGCATGCTTTCCTTCATCAAATTTGTAACTGTGTTTCAAGATAACATGTCTGTAAAGAGCAATGTTCCTTAGAAAGCCAAGCATGTCTAATAATTAGAGCTAGAGGTGCTTATTATGATTTTCCTTTTTTTGATAATTATGTAATAACCATTTTTATTGGAGAAACTCGTATAACGCAGGAAAATGTAAAAGTCGCTCTTAATTCACCTTACCCACGTACACACGAAACCAACACAGGCACATACACACTTCTCTCTCCAGAGGTTAGCAAACTGTTTGCAGTTTGTTGTTTTTTCCTTCCAAACCTTTCTTTGCATGATTATATAGCCGTATATGTACTAATCACATTTATAGTTTTTTTT
>NW_023205476.1:0-513 GCF_002007445.2 Ailuropoda melanoleuca
TTTTAGAAACTGGTAAATGTCATTACTTCCTTGCCAATATGTTTTTTTTAATTCATTTAGTTCTTCAAAAGGTCAACCTGAGCTGAATTTCCCCCCTTTGGAGGTGACATTGCCTATATTATATTTATTAAAGCATCATAAATTATAAAGCTTACCATAAATAATATTTTATTGATATCAAGTACCAGTGTTTTCTTTAAAAAGAAACTTAGGCAAGACTAAGTATAGAAGAGGTAGACTGCAGTCATCTTTTTATCCTTTACTTGAAAATTTGTGGAATTTAGAGTCCCCCCCCCAAAAAAAGCTAGCACAACCAGAGTAATTGAGGGCACTTTAACATAGGAACAACTTTATTTACAAAGATAAAAGTAGAATTATGAGAAAAAAGTAAAAGTAAACAACCCAAAGGAAGCAAGAGCTGAGAGTATTCACCACTCCTCGTCTTGAAGAAAATAAGACAGGGGTAGGCTGCTAGAATGAAACAAGAGCTAGAGCTGAATTAAAAGGGGCACT
>NW_023205477.1:0-513 GCF_002007445.2 Ailuropoda melanoleuca
TTTTTTTTTTAAGATTATTTATTTATTTATTTTTTTATGAGCGAGCAAGGGGTGGGGGGAGAGAGAGAGAAGCAGACTTCCCACTGTGCAAGGAGCCCGATGTGGGACTCAGTTCCAGGGTGCTGAGATCATTACCTGAGCTGAAGGCAGATATTTAACTGACTGAGCCACCCAGGTGCTCCTATCACTTATTCTTGAGAGTTCATTACAGAGTTTCACATTTTTCTAGATTTCAGTAGAATTATCTTTCATTATTTCTTAAAATATTTTTCCAACCAAATTTTACTGGTCTCTCCTTTTGCAGCTGCCATTTAGATTATTTTGAACCTTCTAATTTAATAGTTGGTACCCATTAACATTCAGTATATATTTCCCCCATCTTCCCTTTTTATGCTGTATTCTAGACGATTTCCTCTCTTATGAGCTCAGTAGTCCACTAATGATATTTAATACTTTGCTTACCCTCTTGTATGTCCTTCTGGAATTATACCAGTCCAAATCTGCCCATTATGT
>NW_023205478.1:0-1021 GCF_002007445.2 Ailuropoda melanoleuca
TCTCTTCAGGGGCGCCTGGGTGGCTCAGTCTTTAAGCGTCTGCCTTTGGCTCAGGTCATGATCCCTGGGATTGAGCCCTGCATTGGGCTCCCTGCTCAGTGGGAGCCTGCTTCTCTCTCTCCCACTGTCCCTGCTTGTGTTCCGTCTCTCGCTACTTCTCTCTCTGTCAAAGAAATAAATAAAATCTTAAAAAAAAAAGACTCTCATCAGATGGTCATTAACAAAGACCCACAAGAGACTAAATATCAGTTTGATTACATCACTGAGAGCCATATGTTAATGTGAATTCTTTTGCTTGGACCACCAGGACAACAGGGATAGAGACGAACTCGACCACAAGGAGAGGTGGGGCCCCCAGCCACCTTTCATCTTATAGACATACAGAAGCAACTATTATCACTCCTGAGACAGGGGCATAGGGGCTGTGTCTAAGGAACTGGACAAAGATTAAATGTGTTTGTTATTAGAGCCCAAGGATGCATATACTAATGTGGATTCTCTGGCTTTAGTCACCATGAGAACAGAGATAGGGTAAATCCACCAAGAGGAGAAGTGGGACTCTCCAGTTTGGTCAGAACATTGAACACATCCATTGACCAAGAGAAACCATTCTCCAAGACCAAGCTCTAAATTACCCTTATTCTGGGAAGCTTTCCATCTGCCTTGACCTCATGGCAGGGCCCTGGAATCCACTATGGGCTGCTTCAGCTCCTAACTTCCCCCCTGACGCTGCCCTGACTCAAGGATTTGAGGGCATCTAATCCTGTCCTGTCTCCCCCAAGAGTGAGAGTTCCTAGTCCTCAGCAGCGGCTGGGGCTCTCTAGGCAGAGAGAGACAGCAGGGAGCCTAGATTGTGTTCAGTGTTACAGTAAGGAGTAGAGGCTGCGGGTCCCCGGAGGTCCTCTGATGATCCTCCTGGCCTCTCCAGACCCTGAGGGCAGCTCTTGCAGGTTGGTGTCCTGGGGAGGCCCTGGGGAGCAGCCTCCTGGGAGGCTGCAGAAGGGATAAAGCACACAGCATC
>NW_023205479.1:0-513 GCF_002007445.2 Ailuropoda melanoleuca
TTTTTTTTTTACTTGCATTTTTTTTGATGAATGAGAAACAAGTTTTGCCTGAAGAAAAGATGTGCCTTCTTTACCTATTGCCAGAATCCCTACAAGAAAGTGGAAAATGCCCAGAGTTCTTTTCTCCTTCCTTCTTACAAAACCATCCTTCCAATAAAGACAAGTAATGAACTAGCAGAGATTTTTCTGGGCAATCAGCGTTGCTAAAGATGAGAGAAAGGGAAGAATCTTTGCAGCTGGGGTCTTTCACCCCATCCATACCTTATGTGACATAAATGATTATTTTTACAGAAAGAGATATTCAGGTTAACGGGTACCTTTCTTTCCTCAACTGTTAAGACAGATGACATGTCCCTGAAGGTGTTGTCATGTATCTGTAGACCCTTCTGAATGGTGGGGACCAGGAAATTACAATGACCACAGCAACCACAAGAATAATTGTTGACTAACATTGTTGAGGGCTCACTATGTGCCCCTCTCTCCTCTAAGTACGTTATGCATATAGTGTCATTT
>NW_023205481.1:0-1473 GCF_002007445.2 Ailuropoda melanoleuca
AAAAAAAAAAAAAAAGTTGGATTACTGATAGGACAGGAGACTACAGGCACATCTCAATTTCTTCCTGGAGCAGATGAGGAACTAGCTGGTTATAAAATAATTTTAAATCATGATCAACAAGATAAGCAAGTTTACAACTTTAGTATTGATATGTTGCTTTGGAAACATCCAAGTAGGTAAATCGAAAAGGCAGCTGGCATTACAAATCTAAAGGTCAAAGAGAGGTCAGTGTTGGAGACAGATTTAAGAGTGAAAATCACTAAGAACTGATCACCCCAAAAATGTGTAGAATAAAAAGTATAGTGATCCAAGGATTAAAACCACAGGATGTATTAACATTTAAAAGGCAAACAAAGGAAGTGTTTGATTTTGTTCTTTTGTTCTCAAGCATCCATCTAAAAAATCTGTCTTTAGCCATACTTAAAAAAAAATCACTACCATTGTTACAAGCCCGGAGTCGATGCAATTTAATGGTATCTGCTGTGGTGTATATATACAATGGAATATTACTCAGCCATCAAAAAGAATGAAATCTTGCCATTTGTAAAACATGGATGAAACTACAGTGTGTTATGCTAAAAGAAGTCAGAAAAAGACAAATATCATATGATTTCATTCATATGTGGAACTTAAGAAACAAAACATATGAACTTACAGGAAGGGAAGGAAAAATAAGATAACAACAGGGAGGGAGGCAAACCATAAGAGACTCTTAACTACAGAGAACAAATTGAGGGCTGCTGGAGGGGAGATAGGTGGCGGGATGGGCTAAATGGTTGATGGGCATTAAAGAGGGCACTTGTTGGGATGAGCACTAGGTATTGTAGGTAAGTGATGAATCTCTAAATTCTACTCCTGAAACCAACACTACATTATATGTTAAATAACTTGAATTTAAATTTTAAAAAGGAAGAGGAGGAGGAGAAGGCGGTGGCTCTTCTGGAACTTTTCATCTACACATAGTCTTTGGGACATGTGGGTGGTTTCATCAGTTAAGGGTCTGACTTTTGATTTCAGCTCAGGTCATGATCTTAGGGTTGTGAGATTAGGCCCCATGTCAGGCTCCATGTTCAGTGGGGAGTCTGCTTAAGAATCTCTCTCTCCCTCTCTCTCTCTGCCCCTCCCCCCACATTCTCTCTCTCAAATAAATCTTTAAAAAAAATTAAAAAACACACTCTTTTACCCTCATTTAATATTAATGTATTACCTATCAAATTTTAACTATTAGATGCTTTTATTACCAATCAGATTCAAAGTAGGAAGAGGGTAAGTTAGATGCTGTAAAAGTAGCTTTGAAATTGAGCCCTAACCAACAATCCCTCCCTTTAACTACACATCTTTGAGCTTATGGTCAGATGTTTCTGAAACATCTGACCCTAAGCCACCTGCAGCAGATGCCTGCCATGCTGACATTAGATGTTTATTCTTTGAGATTAAGGCAAATATGCAAATACTGTTGGCCAGTTTGGAGAT
>NW_023205482.1:0-513 GCF_002007445.2 Ailuropoda melanoleuca
GATTTCTTTGAAAGTTTTATTAGACCCTGAAACAGACTGAAACACTGAGGAAATTGAACTTCTCTGAGGCTTTGAGAGTGAGTTTTGTTATTTTTTTATTATAGTGACACCATGTTCTGATTTCTAAATTAGAAAGGAAGTTCTGTTATTGTTACTATGTACAAATGACATTGTTGTCCATCTGACTTTTGGCCCCAGCTTCAGTCTCTGGCTTTTTGAAAGGATCCTTTAATATCATATAAAGATAAGGGGTGAGGTAACGGAGGCAGGTAGCAGGGGAAGAAGGGATGGTGCTTTGACATCTTCTATGACCTTTTTAGTCATTTATTTTTGTTAATTAGTAATATAATATAACTAACCCATGGTTGTCAGACTTGTTTTATGAAGACAGAGGAGTTCACAAATTGGTCCCAGATATTTTGGAAGAAACAAAACAAGTAGAAGCTGCTTTGTTTAAGAAATTACAGTCTGTGTCTCTATAAATACGCATGTGTTTACATGTGTTCACAAACA
>NW_023205483.1:0-513 GCF_002007445.2 Ailuropoda melanoleuca
TGAGAAGAATTGACATCTTTATTATGTTGGGTCTTCCAATCATTGATTCATTTAGGTCTCCTTTGCTTTCTTAGCATTTGTAGATTTTATACATACATGTTTTGCTGGATTTGAACTTAAGTAATTCATTTTTTAGAGCTCTTGTAAGTATAATGTATATATACACACATACATATGCACTTGACTTTTTAGTGTTGATCTTTTATTCTGTAATCCTGTCACCTTGCTAAAACTCATTTATTAGTTACAGTTGGTTTTTTGTAGATTACTTGAGATTTTCCATGTAGACAACCATGCTTTTTATGATTTGGGAAGGTTTTTAATTTTTCTTTTCCAATCTGTTTGCCTTTTAATTTTTTTTCTTCCCTGATTACACTGGCTCGGACTTCTAGTATGATGTTAAATTTACAATATTTTGTTGAAGATTTTCATGTCTGTGTCCCTGCAGGGAATGGCTCTGTACTTCCTTGTACTGTCTTTATCTTGTTCTGGTATGAAGGTAATGCTGCCTCA
>NW_023205484.1:0-513 GCF_002007445.2 Ailuropoda melanoleuca
TGAGCAGTCCTGTACCCATTAACAATATACATTCCAGAGAGTTTGTCAGAGCCTCACAGTGGGATTAAGAATAAAGTTGATTCTAGCAATATTGTACACCCAGTTTGAAAACGATGTGTTATTACCCTGATACTTCAGGAGTATGAAATCAGTCCCTGCACTGTCCTCTATCAGCTGTTAAAATGGATGGACAGTCAGCTCCAAGTACTACTGATCTCCCTATGTTCTTTACTAATAAATTTGGACATATGTACTTCATCAGAAAATGAGCAGAAGCACCATAAAATCCCTATAGAATGCTTAAGTAACATAACTTACTTTTTGAAGGGACTCGGAGATTGGCAAGGACCACTTCCAGGGAATCAGCCTGGACGCGAAGTACGTAGCTTGTCCTGGTCTCATAATCCAGGGGGGCATTCACATAGATAACACCTGTGATGTTGTTAATTCCAAACATATCTGCAATTAAAATACAGTTCTTTGGTCATTTCCTTCTCACTATAAGAAAAAAAA
>NW_023205485.1:0-513 GCF_002007445.2 Ailuropoda melanoleuca
TTTGCCTTGTTTCTTAAATTCCACATATCAGTGAGATCATATGATAATTGTCTTTCTCTGATTGACTTATTCATTCAGCATCATATCCTCTAGTTCCATTCATGTAGTTGCAAATGGCAAGATTTCATTTTTGATGGCTGCATAATATTCCATTATCTCTCTCTCTCTCTCTCTACATATCTATATATCTATATCTATCTATCTATATATACATATATATATCTACATGCACACACACACACACACACACACACACACACCACATTTTCTTTATCCATTAATCTGTCAGTGGACATCCTGGCTCTTTCCATAGTTTGGCCATTGTGGACATTGCTGCTATAAACATTGGGTTGCAGGTGGCCCTTCAGATTACTACATCTGTATCAGTAGTAAAATTGCTAGGTCGTAGGGTAGCTCTATTTCCAACTTTTTGAGGAATGTCCATACTGTTTTCCAGAGTGGCTGCACCAGATTGCATTCCCACCAACAGTGTAGGAGGGTTCCCCCTTCTCC
>NW_023205486.1:0-513 GCF_002007445.2 Ailuropoda melanoleuca
CATAAAATGGGCAGAAGATATGAACAGACACTTTTCCAATGAAGACATACAAATGGCTAAGAGACACATGATTAAATAGACTTTAAATCCTGTTTGAGGTCAGTGTCGGGACAAACATCTAAGTGGAGATATCTCACCTTATCACAATTTATTATGGGTAAGGAAACAACACCTGACTGACTCCAGAATTTGCTAAGAGATAGCTTAGCTTTCTCAAATGCAGTGAGATACATAGTAAAAATATAGAAGCCTTGCCTTTGGAATTAGAAGAACATCATTTACTTTCTATCTCTCCCGCTAACTAGCTCACTAGCCTTAGGGAAGTGACTCAGTATTTTTAAAACTTAGGGATTTTTAATTTGTGAAATAAGGACAACTCTTACTTCACACAGTGTGGATGTAGAAATCAGTTGATTCTTATTATTCATGGATTCCATATTTGTGAATTTGCCTACCTGCTAAAATTTATTTGTAACCTCAAAATCAATACAGTGCTTTCATGATCACTTACCA
>NW_023205488.1:0-513 GCF_002007445.2 Ailuropoda melanoleuca
GGCTACGCTTCCTTTCTCAGGATATGCTCACCCCAGGGCCCGGGAGACCTGCATATTCTATAATCAACTCTTCTTCTGTCTTTGATCAGCAAGTATTGAGCACTTGCTGTGTACTGGACACTGGGACAGAGGAGTCAGGCCACAGATACCCATGACGTGGCTCCAGCCCTCAGACTTCATTGGTGCCATGACAACCACTTCTCATAACTCTTTTCAAATGCCTGAGTTTGCCCGCTTCCTGTCACACCTAGCAGCTGAGGCAGCCCTATTTAGGATTGCATCAGCCTTCACTCTCCACTAACCAGCTAATCAGATGATGTTTTTGACATAGGTTCAGTGCCTTTGCTTTTTTAGTAACCAGTATGTGTCACAGGACAGCAAAACACTCCAATATAGCCTAGCATTCAAATGTGCCCAGGTTGACTCTGCAAGTAAACAACAGTAATGGTGCTTTGAGAAGGTGGACGTGTGTGTGAATGTGGGCAGTCGGGGGGAGGGGTAGAATCCAGAAGG
>NW_023205489.1:0-513 GCF_002007445.2 Ailuropoda melanoleuca
AAAGACTCTCAAGGTACTTATAGCATGCTTTGAATTTAATTTCCACATAATATAAGCTTTTCTAGGAAATGAATATTCATTGACAATTAGTATTTCTAAGCTTGCTATGTATCTCTTTGTAATGCAGTTTATTAGACCAAAAAAACGAGCATTATCATTTATCATTATTGATTTTGGCCCAAATGTGAATTTTGATGTATCTAAAAGAGCTTTTGCTTGAATTATGAGAACACTGCCTTTATCTCCCGTAGCAGCCCCCAAATCCCCAGAATAGGGCATAATGCCCTTTATTACTTGAGGGTCTGTAAACAAACCCTCACAGGTATAGCTGATTTTCTTTTAATCTCTGAGACAACTGGAATTAGGCCAAATTCTAAGTTTGCATCCAGGCCATTTGCTGAAACAATGCTATGTGCATTTTTTAAATGCCTCATTGATTGAAGAGTATACCATTAAACTGTTTTTCACATATTCCACAGCTGTGCTTTCATGGTTTCACTTAAGGAAAAAAAA
>NW_023205490.1:0-590 GCF_002007445.2 Ailuropoda melanoleuca
TCTCTATCTCTGTCAAATAAATAAATAAAATCTTTAAAAATAAATAAATAAAAAATAAAAGTAACAAATTGGGTTGTTGTAAAAGATCAAGTAAGAAAACAAAGGGGGACTCAGTACTATAAAACGCCTAAGTACAAAAGAAACCCTTAGAATAAAAAAATGCATTTTCTACATACCAAAAGAAGCTTCTTAAAGAGCAGAAAAGACTTATCACTTAGAGAAGTACAATAAATATAAAATAATGTATAACAATTATAGTAAGACAATATGAGTTGAGATTAAACACATCAGTCATACCAATCACANTAGTCATACCAATCACAAATGAGCTTAACTGTCAAAAGAAAAACATTTTTAAATTTGATTACTAAACAAAACCAAACTTTATACTTTATACAAAAGACACACCTAAAACAAAATGATTTCAGAAAATTAGAAATCATAAGGAAGTAGGGATAGTGATCTTGATATCATATAAAGTAGAATTCTCATTAAAAAGCATTAAATGTGACAAAGACCTTATAATTCTAGAAACCATGATTCACAATGAAAATAGAACAGTTACGAATATCTGTGCACCAAATAATACA
>NW_023205492.1:0-1481 GCF_002007445.2 Ailuropoda melanoleuca
TTTTTTTTTTAGAAAGTTATTATGGAGCATTAAGGAGGCAAAAAATAAATAAATAAAAGCTCAGTCACATCAATTATATTCTTTGCTCTTCATTAAAAATATAAGGTGGTCACAAAAGAATTCTCATATAGATTTCTTAGAGGGAGAAGAAAACCATCAGGGACATTAAGTGATCTTCTGCCAGATCATGCAGCTCTGTTAGGCACAGACCTAGAAAGAGCCAGGACTTCTGAGTTAA
The DNA here is from genome assembly GCF_002007445.2 of Ailuropoda melanoleuca. Taxonomy (NCBI): domain Eukaryota; kingdom Metazoa; phylum Chordata; class Mammalia; order Carnivora; family Ursidae; genus Ailuropoda; species Ailuropoda melanoleuca. The sequence goes on from NW_023205492.1 coordinate 239, forward strand.
TGCCCAGTGCCCCCTCTAACAGCAAGGAATAGACTTGTAGCTAGTTGTGCTTGAACTGAAAGCCATAAACACCTCCATGACCCACTGAGCACCCACTTTGTGTCAGTCAAAGACTAAGTATTTTACATGAAGTATCTCTAATCCAGAAATCCAACACAGGTATTAAACCAGTCAAACAGATAAGGATATTGAAGCTCCAGAAGTCTAGAAAGTGGAACAAATTTTAGAGAATGGAAGGATTGAGAGAATGCAAACGTTATTGGCCTTAAGTTTAGACATATTTCCTATTCAGCTGAATCAAGAAAAATAAAATAATCTCTGTTCTGTCTTGGTGTTCAGGTGCTTTGTGGTTGAGAAAGCACTGTGTTTATAAGGACTATATAAAAATAAATGTTCCTGTGGATTTAAAGCTTTCCCATACCTTGAAATGACCTTATATTCAGACTGAAACATTCTCATTTCATACTCCTAAAAGCTCATATGAAGGTTCATATTAATATTCACACTTTACAGATGAGGAAATTGAGATCCAAAGAGGTTAAGTGACTTGTACCTACATAGCTAATAAATGTCAGTCAGACAAAGCCAATTGCAAGACAGAAAGAATAAAGTGCTATTAAGCCTATTTAAATAGATAGCATATAAAAATAACGAAAGAAGATTCTTTATCTTTGTAATGATATATTTTCTGGTTATAAGGTAATATATGTTTATTATTGAAATGTGAAAAGAAAATGGATTTTTACAGCTAAAACAACTACATACTAAAACTATAATATAAAAGGAATACGTCTACAGAGAATATGATGGGCATTTAACCAATATTCTATCCTCTTAAACTTTCTCAAAAAAACTATCCCCATCAACACAGGGAAATAGCAGCAAGTTAACAATATATCTAATGGATTTGTAATTAAACCATTACCCTGCAACTACAGAATATATCTTTTCTAAAAATCCACAGAAAATATCATAAGCATTAAAAAAATTTTGAGTTATGTTGTTGAAGTTGCAATGAAACTTCAGACTAATATTTACATAAAACAAGAGTAATCATCGAGTAATCATCGTCAGAGTTAGAGAACAACAGTGAACCAAACCTGCACTGGGAGGGAAATTCGTTGCTTCAAATGTTCTTTTTTTTTAAATAATAATATTTTTCATTATATATATTTTTATTATATTATGTTAGTCACCATACAGTACATCCCTGGTTTTTGATGTAAAGTTACATGATTCATTA
>NW_023205493.1:0-514 GCF_002007445.2 Ailuropoda melanoleuca
AAAAAAAAAAATCAAGTGCTGGATAGGTTTATTTTTTTGAAATTAATCATCTTATTATCATTTGATCTTTCATAGAAGTAAACTTACTTTTTAAAAAGCAGATTAACTTGTGTGTAGCATTGTGTTTTACTGGAGCTAGAGATGGCTATCATGGTGAAGAATTTTTTTCCTTCAGAAAAGAAATGGACAGAATGGATAAATATATCCTTTAAGACAACCAGGATCATGTACTTCTTTGTGAGTCTGCAGTGACTGTGTGATTGAGTTATAGGTTGATCGGAAATTTGTTAGTGTTTCTAATTATTAGAAACATACATCGTAATTTACTTAATAAGATCAGTAAAAGTGATTAAAGCATATAGACCTGCATGTTAGCCAACGATTTAAAAACATCTCGTATAAACTGTGAGCCTCAGAGGGGAGGGGGGTGGGGGAATGGGATAGCTGGTGATGGGTAGTAAGGAGGGCACGTATTGCATGGTGCACTGGGTATTATACGCAACTAATGAATCAT
>NW_023205494.1:0-514 GCF_002007445.2 Ailuropoda melanoleuca
AAAAAAAAACATGCTAGTGAGCACAGCTCTAAGACCACATATAGGAATTTATGATATCTATTGATGCATTTCAGTGCCCAGTGGGTCAAACTGAATGACCTGAGCCTTGGCCTTTATAAATTCAATAGGGGGAGAAATTGTTCTACAAATAATTTAAGTCTCTTTTTATAAAAGAATATAAAAATAGTATCTCTATTTTTTGAAGTTTTACTGTGTTTTCTGCAGGTATGATAATACCAGGTCCAGCTCAGTTTCTACAAATACAAGGGTAGTAAATGGTGTCCCTACATAAATCCAAGCATCGCACAGTTCATGATCAAAGAAGTCAAAGATAAGTAGCCATTCTGTCCTTTCTATTTATTATTTATGATCAATACATGAAGTCCACAGAAATCTAGAATCCATGTTTAAAAAAAAAAGTTCTGTAAAGATAGGGTATTAAGAAAAACTTTTAAAATAATGTAACTCCTCAACCAGTATTTGTTTAATCTGAAAGATCCAACATTAGCAGACA
>NW_023205495.1:0-514 GCF_002007445.2 Ailuropoda melanoleuca
AAAAAAAAATAAAACTGAGTCTAAGCCCCATCATCTCTACCGAGGGATGCCTCTTTCTCTGCGATCCCATAGCACACTTGGGTTTATCCCTGTTGTATATCATGTTGTGTTGAGATGGCTTATGTCATCATCTCCCCTTCCAGACAAACAGAACATAATAAGAACATAAGTCTAGCCCAATTCTGTATTTCCAATTGGCAGACTTCCTCCAAGCCATGTGTCCCAATACGAGTGAGTCTTATTATCATTGTTTTGTTGAGGTCTATGCAGCAAATCCTAGTGCTCTTTCTTGCCAACCTCCTTTCTTCCTCTCCTTGGCTCTGGCTTCTTGCCTCATTTCCTCAGGATGGCTTCTCACCGACTAAATCTGGATCTTGAGCTTCTGGTCTCAGACTTAACTTTCTCTTGGGTCTGATTACTAATTTCTACTTCCAGTGAATTTACACCCAGACCCTCTGGGTAACAGCTCAAACTAGTAAGGAATTCCCTTGGCTCTTAGTACCAGCCCACAGAC
>NW_023205496.1:0-514 GCF_002007445.2 Ailuropoda melanoleuca
CCTGCTTGTGTTCCCTCTCTTGCTGGCTGTCTCTATCTCTGTCAAATAAATAAATAAAAATTTTAAAAAAAAAGAAATATAGATAGTTTTGCACATATGCTGAATGAAAGGCTGGGCAGGACAACCAGTTTGCAAGTAACGTGATTAAATCTAATTTATACATTTATTTTATTGATTAATTGATTAGAGAGAGACAGGGAGAGAGCACAAACAGGGAGAGCAGCAGGCAGAAGGAAAGGGAGAAGCAGGTTCCCAGCTGAGCAAGGAGCCCAATGCGGGACTCGATCCCAGGACCCTGGGATCATGACCTGAGCTGAAGGCAGACGCTTAACGACTGAGCCACCCAGGGGCCCCTAACTTATACATTTTAAATTAATAAGGCATATTTAACAAAAAAATGTTCCTTGTATTAACATGATTACTATGGATTTTAATGAAGGTAATATATGCTTTTTTGTTACTTAACTCCAGAAGTTCCAATCCTTTCATAACCTAAAAAGATTAAAAAAAAAAA
>NW_023205497.1:0-514 GCF_002007445.2 Ailuropoda melanoleuca
GCTCAATGACTGAGCCACCCAGGCGCCCCTAGTAATTATTCTTGAGAGTGTGCCTGTGAAACTCCAAGTGTTCAACATTGGTTAAATGTCTATTATTTCGGAGTCCTTTAAAGTAAATGTTTTGTCGCTTACAGGATAAATGGCAAAACAACAGTTGTAACGGTTTGTGAAGAGGTATCATGGTTCGAAAATGCTTCAGTGATAGTTTCATATATGGATTCATAATGTGCTGTAATTCAAACAACTTAGACACAAGTGGGGTTGATATACTCTGGAAAAATGTTTGAAGATTGAAAGAAGCAGCTCTACTGAGGACAAAACATCGATTTGAGATGCTCGTGAAGAATTTGGATAACATTTTTGAGTTATAAGGATGGAGAAAAGCAGTATTTCCAAAAAGAATATGCTATTTCATATAATATGTGATTTTAAATATGTACATGTAACTAAATTAAACCATTAAACATCTTAAAGTAGAATTTGACAATTTCAGCTACAACCCTAAGGGTTTATA
>NW_023205498.1:0-514 GCF_002007445.2 Ailuropoda melanoleuca
GACGTCCAGCAGTGGCAATGCTTACAAAGCTCATGGTGCCTTTGTACCGTGGAATACTTTGTGGCCATGTAAAAAGAAAGAAGTGAATCTAGAACCCCCAACCCGGGGAGACATTTCCAGCATATTCTGAACTGGAAAAAGGTTTCTGTATGCTATGTTTAATATAATCCCATTTTTATACAGAGAAAGTTAAACAATCCTGTATGTGTCTGCACATTGAAATCTGTTTCTGTGCTCATGGAAACAGAGTGGGAACATACCAGGGAACTGTGAGTGGTAGTTTCATCTGGGGAGTAGAATTGGGGGGGGAGGTGAAGGGGGTGCTTGTCCACATTGTACATTAAATACTTCTGTGTTTAGAAAAAATTGTTAAAGAAAACAAAAAAGGAAGCCCGAAAACAAAACAAAACACCAAGAACAAAGAGCAGAGACTCACGTCTGAGAGGTGACGTTTGACCAGTGTGTCACCCGGCGCCTGAGCTTAGTTACTGCCCTTCTCCCTTCCTGCCCAGGC
>NW_023205499.1:0-514 GCF_002007445.2 Ailuropoda melanoleuca
AAAATCCTAGAAGAGAACACAGGCAGTAACCACTTTGACCTCAGCTGCAGCAACTTCTTGCAAGATGTGGCTCTAAAGTCAAGGGAAACAGAAGTAAAAATGAACTATTGGGGCTTCATCAAGATAAAAAGCTTCTGCATAGCAAGGGAAAGAGTCACCAAAACTGAAAGGCAACCTACAGAATGGGAGAAGATATTTGCAAATGACATAATAGATAAAGGGCTGGTATTCACGATCTATAAAGAAATTATCAAACTCAACACCCAAAAAACAAATAATCCAGACAAGAAATGGGCAGAAGACAGGAACAGACACTTCTCCAAAGAAGACATACAAATGGCCAACAGACACATGGAAAAATGCTCCACATCACTTATAATCAGAGAAATACAAGGGAAAACCACAATGAGATACCACCTTACACCAATTAGAATGGCTAAAATTAACAAGGGAACAACAAATGTTGGTGAGGATGTGGAGAGAGGGGAACCCTCTTACACTGTTGGTGGGAATG
>NW_023205500.1:0-514 GCF_002007445.2 Ailuropoda melanoleuca
AAAAGCAAGAAAAAAGGTTATACCTGAATGTCAATCCAGCACATTGTCATATACACAGAGAAAAAAATAGTCAAAACTTTCATTATCATCACATTTCATCTACTGAGCATATATGATTTTCAGCACGTTGTGTGAAGAAATTGGCAATAAATACATGACTAATTTTCCTCATTGAAGTATATAACAGCAGTCAAGGGAAAATACATTCACCCAATTCAAAACAGGGCATGAGATGGAAAACACTACTTCATGACAACAATGCCTGGCAGAACCATTTACATGATTACCGACGACTTGCTTTATTGGCACATCCCAATGAAATGTTTAATATCTTAAAGAGCCTAAAGCTATCATTTTGGCATCAAAATGCTGCGATTTGCCTGCTGAAGACAAAAACAATACAGAAGAATTTCAATGAAATCAGTGAGTTTCACTCTTTCTATTTTTTTTCCATTGATTGAAGAGGAAATAGATTTTAAAACAATTATTGGGCACATTTACAAACAACATCCAA
>NW_023205501.1:0-514 GCF_002007445.2 Ailuropoda melanoleuca
GTTTATAGCAGCAATGTCCACAATAGCTAAACTATGGAAAGAGCCCAGATGTCCATCAACAGATGAATGGAAAAAGATGTGTGAGGTGTGTGTGTGCAACACACACACATACACAATGGAATATTATACAGCCATAAAAATGAAATCTTGCCATTTGCAGAGATGTGGTTGGAACTAGAGGGCATTACGCTAAGCAAAATAAGTCAGTCAGAAAAAGACAATTATATGATCTCACTGATATGTGGAATTTAAGAAGTAAGGCAGAGGATCATAGGGGAAGAGAGGAAAAAAATGAAGCAAGACGAAACCAGAGGGAGATAAACCATAAGAAACTTTTAATCTTGGGAAACAAACTGAGGGTTGCTGGAGGGGAAGGGGGTGGGGGGATAGAGTGGCTGGGTGATGGACACTGGGGAGGGTGTTATGGTGAGCGCTGTGTATTGTGTAAGACTGATGAATCACAGACCTGTAGCCCTGAAACAAATAATACATTATGTGTTAATAATAATAATAA
>NW_023205502.1:0-781 GCF_002007445.2 Ailuropoda melanoleuca
GTAAGTGAGAATGGCACCCACCAAAACCAGCAGGACGCACTGAAGGGGCCCTCAGACGGAAGTTGGGGTGATGAGCACAGTCACTAGAGACAGTAAGGACCACACGCATGTGAACTGAGTTTTCAGGCCAAGAAACTAGAAGAAGAGCCATTTTAAAAATCCCAAATGAAGAAGGGATGAACTAAGGCAGAACAAGCTGAAAGCAAATGCATTAGAAAGTGAGCAGGGCTGGAGGTGACTACGAGGCTGGAAGAGGCCAGTGGGAGAGCCAGTGAGCGGTGAGGCCAGAGTGAGGGGCACAGGTGGACGTTGAGGAGGCCCTGAAGTGAGGCACAGGGCTTGGGGGGCGTCCCTGAGGAGACGGTGCCACGATACTGGCTTGATGATGCAAACAGTAAGGGGTTTTTTAAGAAAAGTTCAAACAAAGATCTAGAATGTGGGGCTAGATGCATCATCGTAGAAGTTGTAAGATGGTCAAATATTTATCCCTAAACACAGAAGTCAGGCCTGCGTTGCCTGACTTTATCAGACATTCGAGGAACAGACACTTGGCACGTTACGGGAATTGCTCCGAAGTGGAGGAAAAGGATGGCAAGTCACTGGCCACTTCCCACAGTCTTGACGCTGCCGTCCCCCCGGGAAGGCCGTCCCACCGCTAAGCAGCGAGCACTTCGTTCGCTACCCAGAGGGAGGAAATCCTCTGATCGTTCGGCAGGTGCTGAAAACCCACTTTGTAAAACTCAGCTCTTGTTGGTGTTAAAATGCTGGGCAAACCGTGAAG
>NW_023205503.1:0-10652 GCF_002007445.2 Ailuropoda melanoleuca
CTTTCCCCGGTTCCCCTGCTGAGATACGTGGGCTTTTTCTTTTCTTTTCCTTTTTTTTTTTTTTTTAAAGATTTTATTTATTTATTTGAGGGAGAGAGTGCATGCACAAGTGAGCATGCTGGAGGTGGGGGGAGGAGCAGAGAGGGAGGGAGAGGGACAAGCAGACTCTGCCCTGAGCGTGGAGCCCGATGTGGGGCTTGATCCCAGAACCCTGAGATCATGATGTGAGCTGAAACCAAGAGTCAGAGGCTTATCTGACCGAGCCACCCAGGGGTCCCAGATGTGTGGACTTTCTCAGACAGAACTTTACTATGGGAGAAAGAAAAGGTGGTGGGAGCAGGAGATAGAGAATAGCCCAAAGACTTCCAATGTCCTTGAACATTTCTTTTTTTTTTTTTTTAAAGATTTTATTTATTTATTTGACAGAGATAGAGACAGCCAGAGAGAGAGGGAANCACCCAGGGGTCCCAGATGTGTGGACTTTCTCAGACAGAACTTTACTATGGGAGAAAGAAAAGGTGGTGGGAGCAGGAGATAGAGGTGGGAGCAAGAGATAGAGAATAGCCCAAAGACTTCCTATGCCCTTGAACATTTCTTAGCCTCAGACTCTGTCCCTGCAGGAATTCCCTTTCCCAGATATCACCAGGTCTTCCTGGGACTTTGGTCTGGCTGATACCCTCCTGGCCTGTCTCTGTGTTGAAGACAGCTTCTTGGTTCCCACCAAGAATGGTTGATCTCCTGGGCATTTCCTCCTTCCTGCCAAACTCAAGACCCCAGTGTGTCCTACACAAGGTACTGTGCTGAGGCCTATACATACAATTCCCAATTTAATTCCTACAACCTTTGCGGTAGTACTATTCTTATCCCCATTTTAGAGCCAAGGAAATGGAGGCTCAGAAAGGATAAATCACCTGTCCAAGGTCACCCTCTGAGAAAGAGACAGAACAAGGATTCTAACCTAGGCCTCTCTGATCATGAGCTCTTAACCACTGCAGCTATAGATGATGACACTACTACTGACTGTCTAGGAGGTTGGGCTGGGGATTATTAATGAAGGTGAAAGGTGCATCATAACCTCCAACGTGTTAGGCAAATACAATAGCGTAATAACGTATAACAACGTATATAGGAAGAAGTACAGCACTGTGGTTATAGGCTTGTGTTCAAATTCTGTGCCATTCCTTATTGACCTTTTATCACATGAAGTGACCTTGGGCATATTGTTGAATGTTTTCAAGCCTCAGTTTCTTTGTCTGTAAAACAGGGAAACCAGTATGTGTTTGTGATGACAAGTGTGGCTGTATGGGTGTAGCCTTAAAACAGTGGCACATAATCGACAATAAATAAATAAAACCCTATAATGTGAACTCCACAATGGGAGAGAGTACTGTTTGTTCATTCTTGTGTACCTAGCACCTAGACCAGTACCTGGCCCACATGCACTAAGTGAATCTCTGGTGTATAACGAATGGCGGTGGTCCTAGTTGGTCCTAGCCACAGTGGCTCTGGTGTGGTCATTTTCTCCCCAGGGACACTCAGCTGGGTTGGATCTTTATGAAGGGCCAGGGCTGACTCTGTTACTTTGACAAGCAATTTGATGGATGGACCAGGGCAGCCCGTAGACACGATGGCCTGAATGGCCAGATTCAAGGGCAGTACTTAGGGAAAGTCACATGGACACCCGAGGGGCTGCTTTTACCTGAGATTTCATCATTTCCCTGTGAGTTAAGTCCATCTAGGAAATTTCTTCTGGCCTAACTGGAGTTGCTTGTCAAAATTTATTGTCTAGAGTCAAAGGGAAGACCCTTATCAAATTAGGATTACATAGGGCTGGAGAGACCACCAGGGCTTGGGCCTCCTACCCCACCCCTCTCTAATAGGAGGCCACGAGTAGTTAGAATTCAATTAAGCCCTGGTGAAGGGAGTCTTCGAGGCAGAGCTGGGGCAGGCCCATGTCTGGGCTGAACAGAACAACCGATTTAAGCTAAATCAACGCCTACTTAAGTGAGCCGTAATAAGCATTCTGGGGGCAACGCCAGCCTGGGGGCGTCATTTATCACCGGGTAATAGAAAACCGTAATGAATAATAACTTGGGCCCAGCAGCTGGAGCGCGCATACATTACAGGGTTCGAGCTGCCGCTGTCCACTGAACTGGGAGGGTGGGGTCCGAGGCCTGGGTGGTGGGGTTTGCATATTGAATTCTGCCTCTTTGCAGGAAGGCCTTTGTTGTACAGGAAAGCCATTAATCTCACTCCCGCTTCGCCAGTCTTGCAGTGGGCGTGGGGAACACAGCGGTCTGTTTGCTTACGTTGTACCAAAAGGGACCAATATGCCCCTGAGGAGAAAACGTGTTCTTGAGAGATGCTGGTTTTGGCTTCTACCTCAGCCGGTGTGTGAGAACATAGACCTCAGATCGGCTCCCCTCTGAGGCCTGATCCTGGAGTCCTGTTCACCCCCAAGGCCTTGTCAGGAACAGTTTGAGCGCCAGCGGTGCGCAGAGTTCTGTGTGGGTGATGATGGGGTTTGGGGCGAGCACCGGGATGTGTCTATAAAGTTCTGCACCAGCAATCTCTCATTTGACATCAACTCACTATTTTTGAGATAGATTGTTGTATACATGCCCCATTTTACAGACAAGAAAACTGAGACCCAGAGGGTTTAAGTGGTTTGCACACACAGTTAGGGAATAGGGCTCCTGGAATTTGAATCTGGGCCTTCTGATAAAAATTCTGAATCCTTTACCTTTTAGCACTTCCCCTCCCAGGAAGAAACAGGCGCTAAGGCTTCCTCATCTGGTCTCATACCATTCTCTTTGGGCTCTGGATCCTCGAGAGTTAGTTATTGGCCTTCCCCTGTTGTGTCTGGGCAGACCACTCCCCTCCTTTCTGAAGTTCTCCTTCTTGTGCCTTCCATAATACACCTGCCCGTTCACCTCAGCCAGGATAATGACCGTATCTCCCTGCTGTTGTGGGGATAATGCATCAATCTGTACTAAGCCAAGATTCTTCCGGTCCCACCAGCCTGGGGGTAAGAGAAGGCCACTGAAATAATAACAAAACAATGTCTTCCTGACTCAGACCCCAATGCAGGTTCATTCCTAATCCGTTCCCTTACGTTCTGTGAGGATNGTCTTCTTGACTCAGACCCCAATGCAGGTTCATTCCTAATCCGTTCCCTTACGTTCTGTGAGGATTGCTGGGGGACCTCCTGTTGCTGACGGGAACCTCCAAGACTTCCTCCCGTCCTCTCTGTGAGCCTACTGAGGGGCTTCCAGTTTGGTGTTGACCTCTTCTCCTGCCTCCAACTCTAATTTTGGTTCTTTGGAGGTTGTCCTTGGTCCTTCCTGACTGGGGGTCACTGGTGTTTTGTTCTTTCTAAGTCCCCACTTCAGACAGGTGGGGAGGTTGCCCTCCTGCACATTCACCAGCTCATTCAACATTGATGCACCTTCTAGTGGATGGAAATTCAAAGAGGACTTAGACCATGTCCTTCGACACCAGACAGATGCCTTGCTCAGGGGGCTGCCACTCCATGCTCACCTTCGGATTTCTTACTGACTCCAGATTTCAACTTTAGAAATGTACAGTTTTTGTTCTTTATTTCCTGAAGAATCCGCTACTGCTGCTTTTTTTGTGGATTGGCTCTTGACCATAAACTCAACTTCTCAGGACTTACGATGAGTTCATAGAAGCCTGGAGCAAAGCGTCAGTGCCATGAGCTATGCTAGGCTCCGATGTCCCTCCCTTTTGACCTCAGCCAGTGTCCTCAGACCAAGATGGGGGCCTGAGCCCAAATTTTCAATGGCACCTTCAATTGAACAGTCAACTTCAGGAGAATACCTTCACCACATTCCTCGTAAGCCATTGTAAGCAAGCAGAAAAAAGTCACCTTGCTTTTTTCTAAGAAAAAGTTTAAATTTGTAATTGAAGTGTAGTTGACATATATTATATTAGTTTCAGGTGTACAACATAGGCAATGTATAGACAATTCTGTACATTATGAAATGCTCACCACGGTAAGTATGGTCACCATCTGTCACCATACAAAGTTACTATAAAATTATTGACTACAATCCTTACACTATCTTTTTATCCAACCCCACTCTAATTAACCATAAATGGATAAAACCCAACCATGTCAGAAGAAAATGAGAAGTATTCTACCTCTCACGTGAGTTGTAATAGTTTTGCTGTGACCTATTTTTTCCTAGTTTGTTCTCTGCTATTTGACACTCATCATCCCTTTGACTCTTTAATCCCTTCGCCACCTATGCAACGATTCCTCTGAGAACAAAGCATCTTGATGATGACAGCAGCCACGTGTTGGTGGCCATTGGAGGCGGGCCACTCAGCTTTCCCTTCAGAAGCACCATGTGTGTAGAGTTGGGCTGATAAGCCCCCCCGTGCTGCTGCTTTGATCTGCTGTGATGTTCAGCTGAGGCCACACCCTCCCAAGGCTGCTCCTGGCCAATGACAGGGGCTGCAGAGCAGGGCTATTTCTGCCTCAAAATGCAGGACTCTTCTCACGGCTGTCTTTGCTCCAAGCTCCTTATTGGCCTGGCCATGGCATTCTCAGAGCTGTACTGTATTTTGTGACTCTTCCTGCCCAGTCTTCCTTTTGTCCCATTCCCTAGTCATAGGTGTCAGATCAGTCTATGAANATATGAAAGGTTTTCCTTGCTCACCACTGCTTCCTCTCCCATTTATCCTTCATAGGCATTTCCTCGCTATAAATACCTGACACTTCTAATTCTGTCCTTGCATCCGCTTCCTGGAGACCTGGGCTGACACGCATGCCAAGACAGAAGCAAATAAAAATGTGTTTATGAATCATACCTACACTTAGGTGGCTTCAAGGGACCAGAACAGAGGCTCTAGGGAAGATGGTGCTCTCGGCATCACTGGGGTGTCCCCTGAGGCTTCTAGCATGGACCCAGCTTTTGACTGGAACTCAGTGAGTGAGGGACACTAGGACTCTTCCAACCAGACTGCATTTAGGGTAAACCTGTTGCGTCCAGGGGCAGAACTGAGAAACCAGAGGTCTTGCTTTGGTCTGCTTTGCTCAGCTTCCCTTCCTATGCTATTATCACTAAGAACTGTGTCAGTCACTGATATCAAAGTGGTTGCCTGTATGCACTTTAGGGACCATTGGACCTTAGGAAGGATTCTCAAGAACAATCTGCTAGTTCTAGCTTCCAGAAGGCCTTGACCTCTGTGGCCCTGAGGCACCTGTTGGTGCTCATACCTTGAGAACTCCACACCACCATCCCCAATCTTCAGGAAAGTCTGCAGTTCAGTTTGGAGGGAAGTGCTGGTCGAAGTCTGTTCCAGCTTCAGGGACAGACTGACAGTGACCTGAATGACAGTTGTGGTGGGTGGTAGCTGGGTGGGGCGGCCAACTGGCTGAAATTGGTCAGCAGGGTATGTGGCCCGAGAAGTTGTTATGGGACCACAGGAATGTCCCGGGGGCAGTGAGATACTGATTCTGGAAGGTAGAAACAGTGGTGCTCCATGTTGCTGAACCCAAGAGTGATGTCTCTATCCTTATGTCCCCATGTCGCAGCAGAATCCCGCACAGTTGGCACCCCTCTTGCTTGTTAAAGAGAAGCTTGTGTCATGTTCGTGAGAGATATTTGTCTGTAGTTAACATGCCGTCCGTGAAACTCTTGATTTCCTCCTCTCTCCCCAATTTGTTCATCTCACCATCTTTTTATCTTAGCGATGTGATGCATTCAGTAACTCATCATTCACGTAGAGATTCAAGGCAAAAGCTCTGGAGTCATTTTCTTTTTCTTCCCCACTAGCACCTAATCCATTAGTAAGCCCTTTCGCAGAGCACCCACTCTTACCACTGTCACCGCTACCATTTCAGTGTGTGTCATGACATCTCTCGCCTGGACTGTTGCAGTGGTTTCCTGCATGATGTCCCTGTTCTGCTCCTGCAGCCCACGTGACCTCTTGAGAATTTTGGTCAGATGGTTTCACTTCCCTGTTTGAAAACCTCTTATTATATTCGAAATGAAACCCGTCATGAGGATGAAAGGTAGAGCGTAGGGAATATAGTCAATGGTATTGTAAGGCAAAAATAAAAGAAAATAAAACCCAGATATCTTACCATAACCTATAAGGCCAAACATGAGGGCCTCCTGCCTATTTGTCCCACTGAATCTCCTAGCATGTGTGTAGCCCCCCCTCCCCCACCCCAGTCCCTCTGCCTACTCCACTCAGGTCCACTCCTTTCTGAATCCTGAACACAATAAAGATTTTAAGATTTTTTCCCCCTGCTCAGGGCCTTTGCACATGCTGCTCTCACTGCTTGTTGTGCTCATCTACCTGATCCTTGATATAGATTTGCTCTTTCGTATCACTCTAGTCTCCTGAAGCTTCTTTATATGATAACCATCCCTGTCACTTTCTTATTCCACAACCCATGTTGTTAATTGCAAAAATGGCCACAATTTCCCATCTCTCTGTCTACTGATGCCTCTTTGCAATGTGACTTTGCAACACGTTCCATAGACAGGTAGAATCGATTTCCCCATTCCTTGAATCTGGGCGGGAGTTATGGCTTATTTTGGCTAGTAGAATGTTTTAGAAATAAAGGTATGCCAGCTCTAAGCCTTACAGTCTTCCGCTGTTCCTCTTGGACCCCAGCAACTACTGTGTGAGGAAGCCTGAGCTAGGTTGGTGGAGGATGAGAGAACACATGGTGGTAAACCAAGGCACTCCAGCCAATAATTAGCCTTCCCCAGAAACAGAGCCCACCAGCTGACCTGAAGCCAATTGCAAACGTGTAAAGGAGCCCAGACAAGACCAGTAGCACTGCTGAGCTGACCTGTAGTTATGAACAAGAATAAATGGTCACTTAAAAGAATCATAAAATATATAGTATGGTTGGTTATGCAATAAAAACTAACTGATCTAACTCATGCCATTATTTGAAATTATCTTATATGTATGCTCATTTCTATATTGTGTCTCCTCCACTGAAATGTAAATTCCTTGAGGGTAGGGAGCTTTGCTCCTCACTGTATTGTAGTGGTTATAGTGATAGCATTGGATCAAAATGACAGTGTGACTCTATGGTATTTTAAGAAAGACTAAAATATTGGCATTTCATTTAAAAAGGTGAGATGTGGTCACCAAAATCTTCTATACTTTATCCTAAGTTCTTCTTGAGGGAAAGCTAGGCTCGGACTGAGGCAATTTTCTTCTTCTAGGAGAATGATGGTCAAGATAAAGTTAAAATGATGGTAAAAGATAAAGGGGCAGAGGAATCAGGCACCAACAAGGGATCCAGCCCTTTTCTGGGAGGGGAACAGAGTAAATCTAGCTCTGGGGAAAAGAAGCCTGAAAGATCTGGGGACCTCCTTCTTTTCTTGTCCCTTCCCTACCCCTCAATCCTGCTGCCATGTGCTCCTCTTGTTTGCCTTAATGTGTCCCCTCATCCCTGTTCTAAGGAGACTCCGCTGAACCCTCAGAAGAACAGCAGAACCCAGACTGGCTTTGGGAGCAGTATGAATTACTAACAGCATTCATCCCTGAAGGGAAGAGCAAACAATGGCCAACTACCCAATGACCACGGTCATGGGACTTTAATAGCAGGGGAGAAATATAGACAGATGGATTTCTTTCTTTCTTTAAGATTTTATTTATTTATTTGACCAGAGAGAGAGACAGCAAGACAGGGAACACAAGCAGGGGGAGTGGGAGAGGGAGAAGCAGGTTTCCTGCTGAGCAGGGAGTCCAATGTGGGGCTCAATCCCAGAACCCTGGGGTCATGCCCTGAGCCGAAGGCAGACGCTTAACGACTGAGCCACCCAGGCGCCCCAAGACAGATGGATTTCTAAATGATTGCTTCTTGAGCCAGTTAGAAATTTTGATGTAGCATAAAAATTGCTGGGTATCTTTCCAGGTGTAAGTAATTCAGCTTTCGAATTTTAAAAGATCCTGAAACAATGGTATTGCACCAACAAAAATATTAATATTTTGATACTTAAAGCTGGTATGTGATACTGAAATGTCCAAGTACCTACAGCCTAACTGCGATGGCCATCACGTCCCCAGCACCTAGAACAGTGCCCGGTAGTTTCTCAGTCTGTGCACAAATGGACGAACAGATGCTCACCAGGGTTCAGCTGTGGGAAGGGGCTGGGTGGAGGTCCAGCACCAGGGTAGGCAGGCAGCTGCCCTCAAACACACATACATGGCCCTCGCGCACACACACACACACACACACACACACACACACACACACACACACGCCACCTCCCTAAACAATAGCGGCCCCACTGGGCAGGCCCCCAGATCTGACAGGGTAGCAGGAAGAACACCGTGGGCTCTTCCGAGGGACGTGCATCCCAGGGCAGCATGTCTGGTGAAGGTGGTGATGCAAACTCTTCATGTTTCCCTGGCCTGGCAGGGCTGAATCTTCTGGCAGAGGAACTGACACCATTGGCTCTCCTGGGTCTCCAACTTGCTGATTGTGGATCTTGGGACTTTTCAGCTTCCATAATCACATAAGCCAATTCCTTACAATAAATCTCTTTATATCTATATATATATCATCTATATTCATCTATATCATCTATATATCTATCTCTACATCATTTATATCTCTATATCTCTAGCTCTGTATTTATATCCATACATCTATATCCATATCTATGTCCTAGTGGTTCTATTTCTCTTGAAAATCCTGACTCATATAGCCAGGGTGGTGGCTCTCAACTGTGGCTGCCCATTAGTAGCACCTGGGAGGGCTCAAAGAGTATGACTTCCTGGGCTCCATCCCCAGAGGTTCTAGTCCAGTAGGTCTAGGCATCGCTATTTTTAAAAAGCTGCCCAGGGACTCCTTTGTGCAGCTGGGGTGGAGAAGCGCTGAGCTGGGGCATGGCGCTGGTGGAGGACAGGAAGGCAAGGGATATGGATTCATTCAGGGCATCTGTGTTGCAGGCATTTGCCTAAGTTTGCTTGTTTAATAGATACAGACCCGTGTGCAGCAGTGATGATTCTTTTCCCTTGTTCTTCAGATATGGAAACTATTTGCTCACTGAGTGAATGGATGATGTCCAAGGTCACAAGGCTAATAAGTGGCAGAGCTGGGATGCACACCCGGGTCTGTTTGATCCTAAAATTTGGAAGATGAGCCTGGAGAGTTTTGGCCCAGAAGTAGCACTTGCCTTCAACTCTGGGAGCATGGAGAACGGTGGAGCATGTAATCCCCACTCTGAGATCAGATCCCCTCCTCCATAACCCCATGCTCCTGCCTGGGAGGAGGTCTTCAAGCCTGGGGGGCTTGCAGGATTTATGAGTCCCACGACAACGTCTTGTGCTTTTTACTGTTGTGTTGGCAGCGTATTAGCATTGGATGGACCTCAGAAATTAAAACATTCCCCACCCTCCTGCCTTCCTTCCAGGATAGGGATGTGTCACATTTGTTTCTGTAGTCCCTTGATGGCAATGCTTGGCACACAGTGGGTGCCCGGTTAATGTTTATGGAATTGAAATAAATGGTTTTCAAGGTCACAAAGCTGATGCTACAAATGCTCAGAGAAGTTTAATTTTAATTGTCTTTTCTACACAGAGTGAGCTACGTGGAGTTGGGGCTAGAATCAGTTCTGAGCCCAGCCAGGTGGCCTTTCCATGCTGCTGTGCTACCATATTGCCGGTTTCAGAATCACAGTCTTTTGGGGCTCAGTGGGCCTCAGAAAAGAAAATCCTGTTTATACGGGATTTTAAAAAGAGATTTTATTTGTTTATTTGAGAGAGACAGAGCACACAAGCAGGGGGAGTGGCAGGCAGAGGGAGAAGCAGGCTCCCCACTGAGCAGGGAGCCCGATGCGGGACTCCATCCCAGGACTCTGGGATCACAAGCTGAGCTGAAGGCAGACACTTTACCAACTGAGCCACCAGGGGCCCCGGTTTTTACAGGATTTAAAAATATTCCTCATCTTGCATGCCCTCTCCAATTCAGTAGCAGTGGCATGTCGTGTAGAGAAAGATTCTGAGACTCATGAGGAAAGAGTGCCATCATTGATTAGTGATGTCTGCTAAGGATGTGGGAATGGGTTGGCAGCATGTGTCCCAGATATTTGCTGTCCCTGATTTCATTCAAATCCTTTACTTTATGGTTAAGAGCATCCTGGTCCTTTTTGCCATCCATAAAATCTTGTCATCCAGAAAGAAAACAAAACAACACCAATGTGAGACCCTTATATAAGTAATAGGGGACTGTTCTACTCCCAGGTATTCTAGGGACTCCATAAGGAAAGCCTGCATTGGAGTTATGGCAATACCTTGGACTCAAAATTGAATGAAGAGATTGGTGTACACACTCTAATGCTTAATGATTGTGTGATTTCAGGCATGTCCCTTCTTTCTGAGTTTCAATTTCTTCACCTGTAAAATGGAACTAAAATCACTGTTTTTTAGGGTTGTTGTGAAGAATAGATTAAGGAGAGTATGAAAAATGTCTCATCAACTATGAAGCATTGCGGGACTCATTCCTTTTGAAGATTGCATTATTGGTCCCAGTTCTTTACCTTTCTCTGATCTTGAAGCCCTTTGCCATATGTCTTCGCAGATCTTTCCATGAGATGAAGTGTATTTCCCTTAACTTTAGGCTTGGCCATATGACTTGATTTGTCCAA
>NW_023205504.1:0-1487 GCF_002007445.2 Ailuropoda melanoleuca
ATAATTAATGACCATGTTCAAATGATTCCAAGAAAGTATGAGAGGCACAAAATGTCCAAATCAAATAAATTATAGAGCCTGATAATCTGATTCACAGATCCCTGAATCCATCTAGTTACTTGATACTATAACTCTACAAACATGATCTAGTTGCTCTGCCATTGCTTTTTGTGCATTTACCTTAATACAACTTTATTTTTGATTATACAATTCATATTCACTGTAAAATATTTATTAAAAAATTGAGAAAGGTATAATTTATATTGGTTGAAAACCCATAATCCAGAGCTAATACTGTTAATATTTTGAGATACTGCATTCCAATAACCAATTAAAAATATATATATACTTGCCATATAATTAAAAAAAAAGAAAATATGGAAAAAATGTGATGTTCAGGACTGCAGAAGATTCCTTCAAGCGAAGGGCATATGACTAAAATAGTTTGGGAGAACCTTCACTTCTGGCCACATCCATCCAAAAAGGCCATCCAGTGCATTGTGTCAGTAAAGCTCTGAATGAGGCTGGAGAGTAAAGATGTAGTATTCTAATTTAAACTTTTCCTTTTCTTTACTTTTTTCTTATTTTTAATGAAAGGCCAATGGTCTCCAATAGAGTAAGAAAAGAGCAACTGCTATTAAAAAATGTAAAAGAAAGTTAAAGAAATAATGCATGTTTTAAAGTAACTCAATTGGTAAAAAAAATAAATAAAAATAAAAGAAAAAATAAATATAAAAATAATAGAAATTGGAACATGAAAAAATATCTTTTTAACGTTTCTTAAGATTACCTTTGTATTAATGCAGCAACAAAAAAGGATATTAATCCAATTAAGAGACACATACTTTTAACAATTAGTACTTACATGATCTGAACAGAAGGAAATTAGATTTTAGGCAGATATATACTAACTATATAAAATGTGTCAGGCACTGTGGTAGAGGGAATAAGACAGGCATAACTGACCCTTAAGAAGAAAGGAAAGAACATGAATTACGTTCCATAGGAGTCTGAACCTCCAAAGCTGAGGAATTTGCCATTATCTTGGTACCATCAGCACCCAGCTGGTGCCTGCTGCATCACACAATGTAAGCACTTGATGACGGATCTGTACATGGATTATGAGAAAAGATTATAACATGTGGGCAGTCTCGTGTGGAGCAGAGAGAACCTTTGGGAGCATTGCAGTTCTGATCTGCACTGCCCTTCCCCACAGGTTTTAATCATCTGTGATAGGACTTCCTAGGACTTACACAGAATCTGTACTCTATGGAATTTAAGCAGGCTTAAGGATAAAACAAAAAGGTTAACTGTATTTTGGAGTAAAGCTAAAGGGTCCCATCTCCCATTCAGCATCATCTGTGAAAGTATCTTCTTTCTGTGCTATTTCACTCTGTCAGAATGACTTTAGTCTTAAAGCCATGTAATGTTCCATAATCTTAATGTCATAATGAACTGATAATCAGTATCTTAAGAAAATAAGAAAA
>NW_023205505.1:0-514 GCF_002007445.2 Ailuropoda melanoleuca
ACAGGAGACAACTAAAATTCCTTTCTGCAATACTTTCATATATTAATAATAAACAAACTTGTCTCAAAAAGGAAAAAAAAAAAGCCTTCATTAATCCCACAAACATAAAATAACACAGATCACCTACGACACAACCAACATTTATTTATCAAAAGGACTTTTTACAAAACTTGTGGAAGAATCGCCTAAATCAGTGGGTTAATGTCTGCCTTCTTTCTAGTCAGGGTCTGATTTCAGAGTCTTTATCCAAGCCGCACTGATCGCTCTGCTCAGCAAAGACACTGCTCTCCCTCTAGGGTACGCACTCCTCAAAAAGTAAAAAACCACACAACTCAACATACACAGTCCTTATACGCCAAAAACTATCCTATAAAGGTACAACTGTACAGATACACCATTCCAATGAAATAAACAACATTAAACACTTAAGCTCTCATTCACAGTGCATAGAGAAAAACCACTCAGACTGCGTTCTCTCCCTCTCACTTCTCCAAAGGAGAAGAAGAACGATCAT
>NW_023205507.1:0-514 GCF_002007445.2 Ailuropoda melanoleuca
AAATGGGAGGGGGAGGCAAAAAGGAGAGGTCCTTTAAAACATCAAAAAGACTTTATACTTCTTTTCTGCCCTTTCATAAAGACTTCATCTGGCAGCCAGATTGCCTTAATGGTCTCCCTAAAAAGGCCCACCCTGGACTGACAGAGCCAGGCACACACTCTCCAGCTTTACTTTGCTGCTTTGATGCTGTCACATGTCCTTCATTTTCTACATTTCATTCATTCCTTGCCTTTAAGCTATGAGGATAAAAGTCCCTGGCATTAAAAAAAATCAGCATACATTTTTTAAAGGGGTAGACATTTCATGCAGCCTTTGATTTTTTTTTTCTAGGAAAAAATGTTACTTTAAGGAGAAACTAGAGAGATTTTTCTGGTTTCTTTTCCCCCTTTGCACCCTTCACCCCAAATCTCCCATTTTCAGCAGGAAGGCACAGGAGTGGGTATAGTACAGGAAAGGGTAGGGGAATGATTGTTTGTTAGAAAGCAGTTAAACCACTACAGTGAATAAAAAAAAA
>NW_023205508.1:0-514 GCF_002007445.2 Ailuropoda melanoleuca
AAAGACCCAGAACAGCCAACACAATACTGAAGAGGAAGAACAAAGTTGGTGGACTGACACTACCTGCCACTAAGACCTACTATAAAGCTACACTAATCAGCACAGTGTGGCTTTGGTGAAAGATAGACAAATAGATCAATAGAATAGAATAAGGAGCCCAGAAATAAACCCCGACAAATATAGTCAAATCACCTCTGACAAAAGATAAAAGGTATTACAATGGAGCAAAGATAATATCTTTAACAAATGGCACTAGAACGTACACATACAAATGTAAAAATATGACCTGGAACTTATACTATTCACAAAAATTAACTTAAAATGATCATAAACCTAAACATAAAGCACAACACTATGAACTCCTAGAAGATAACACAGGGGAAATCCTCAATGACTTTGGGTATGATGATAACTTTTTATCCAGACACATAAATCTGATTTAAAAAATGGACCCAAGATCATAGCAGACAACTCATTAAAGAAGATGGGAAATAAGCATATGCAAAAATGTTCC
>NW_023205509.1:0-514 GCF_002007445.2 Ailuropoda melanoleuca
AAAGCAGCATTGGCATCACCTGGGAGTTTATTAGAAATGCAGACCCTCAGCCTGTACCCCCAGACCTTTGAATCCATATCTGCATTTTAACAAGAACCCCAAGTAAATCATATGCACACTACCATTTGAGAAGCAGTGTATAATCCAAATGTGGCAGTGTTTCTAGGTGATAGTGGCTCTTGGCATCAGTTTGCCGATTCATACACTCACTCTCACATATTACCCAGAGTGTGCCCAAGGGCCAGGCAGGCCTTGTGAGCACTGAAGATACTGGGATAAATTATATTGAGTTTTTACTGTCAGAGTTGAAAGAAGAATACATACGTAGGTAGATTTTGGGACAGGTTAGTAAGCCTATGATAGAGGCAGCCAAGGGCACTCTGGGAACACAGAAGGTATCTAAAGAAGGCAAGGAGGGGATGCTTGAAAAGAATCTAGACAGAGGGGGGCGCCTGGGTGGCACAGCGGTTAAGCGTCTGCCTTCGGCTCAGGGCGTGATCCCAGTGTTGTGGGA
>NW_023205510.1:0-514 GCF_002007445.2 Ailuropoda melanoleuca
CTTTTATAACTTATATAATTTATCTGTTTCAGTTTGCTGGGGCTGCCATAGCAAAGTAACACAAACTGGGTGGCTTAAACAATAGAAAACATTGTTTCATCGTTCTGGAGGCCAGACATCTGAGATCAAGGTGTAGGCAGGGTTGGTTGGTTCCCTCTGTTGGTTGTAAGGGAGAATCTCTGCCATGCCCCGCTCCTAACTCCTGGCAATCTTAGGGGTTCTTTGGGTTAAAGATGCACTCGCTTCTGTTTCTGCCTTCGTGCTCACAGAGCATTCGCCCTAGGATCGTGCCTGTATCCAAATTTATCCTTTTTGTAAAGACACTGGTCATAATGGTTTAGGGCCCCACCACATTCCAGTATGACCTCATCGTAACTGATCACATTTATAAAGACTTTATTTCCAAATAAGGTCCCATTTTGAGGTACTGAACTAACCTTTGAATTTGGGAAGAACACAATTCAACACATAACACTGTCTCTATATAAATATGCAACTACATTTATATCAAAAT
>NW_023205511.1:0-514 GCF_002007445.2 Ailuropoda melanoleuca
AGAGAGGGAACACAAGCAGGGAGAGTGGGAGAGGAAGAAGCAGGCTCATAGCAGAGGAGCCTGATGTAGGGCTCGATCCCACAACGTCGGGATCACGCCCTGAGCCGAAGTCAGACGCTTAACCGCTGTGCTACCCAGGCACCCCCCAAATGGCCTTTTAAACATGAGCACTGGTTGATTCAACCAGCATTTATTGCCACACTTGCCAGCGTGCACAGGACCGCAGACTAGGCTCAGAAAGAATGACAAAGAAATGGAAAGTCTTCCCCACCCTCCAGAAGCTTCCAATCTCTTTGAGGAGACAAGAAATAAATGGGAGAAATAGTTAACAAAAAATGTAAAGAGTCCCACTGAATCAATGGTAGGGCGAAGTGTTACAGGACTAGCTAAAGAGCAAGACTAAATGTGGACAGGTGGCATCAGGAGACACCCTTCACGGAAGCTGATGCTTGAACGAAGCTCAGTTAAACCGTTAAGGGGAGGGGGGCAGAATGTGGAGGAGAGAAGGGGAGGG
>NW_023205512.1:0-514 GCF_002007445.2 Ailuropoda melanoleuca
AACAAACACGTAGGATTTTACCACAGGGCACGGAAGGGTTGTTGAAATGCAGACATATGGTGTCTGTGAAGACGAAGACCCCACATCACAAAGAAATTCATTCCCCCTAAGTTACCTGATAGTTTAACAACATCCTAGTAAAAACATTAATAGGTTCTTGTTGGGGACAGTGGCACGGGGGTCTGATTTAAAAGAGCACGTGATAATAAAATAAGAATGGCCGAAAGAACCCTGAAAGAGAGAGAAGGAGCTCTCCCAGGTATAAAGAACGCCCTATTACAAAGCCTCAATGGTGAACCACTGTGTGGGACAGCGTTAAACAGTTATAAGGACAGACCAGGGAGACCCAGAGATCCAGAAACAGATCCAAATACACAGGAGAACTTAATCTATGATAAAAGTGACGTTGCAAATCATTGATGAAAACATGGCTGATTCAGCAGGCCTGGGTGGCTCAGTCGGTTAAGCGTCTGCCTTCGGCTCAGGTCATGATCCCAGGGTCCTGGGATGGAGT
>NW_023205513.1:0-514 GCF_002007445.2 Ailuropoda melanoleuca
AGAAACTGTCAGAAGTGAAGGGACAATTCAATAAAAATGGTTTTACTTCAACACTCAACTTTCAATAACGGATAGACAGAAGATCTATAAGGAAAGAGAAGATTCAGAGAAGATTCAGAGAATACTCAGGAAACCAATTAGACCTAGCATATATCTGTAGACTAAAAACAATAGAATGCACATGGAACATTTTCCGGGATAGACTATATTGGTAGTCCATAAAACAAGTCTCCATAAATTTAAAAGGATTGAAATTACACAAAGAATTTTCTCAAACTTCAGTGGAATGAAATTAAAAATCAGTAAAAGACATTAGGGAAATTTATAAATATATAGAGATCAAGCAACATACTCTTAAACAACCAATGGGTCAAAAAAGAAATCACTAGGAAAATTAGAAAATATTTTTTGATGTATGAAAGTGAAGGCACAACATGCTGAAATGTACAAGCTGTAGCAAAATCAATTCTCAGTAGAAAATTTACAGCTGCAAATGCCTACATTGAAAAAAAAA
>NW_023205514.1:0-514 GCF_002007445.2 Ailuropoda melanoleuca
AGAGTCCTTTAAAAGGTTACGTTATACAGAAGATAATGCTAGAGAAAACTTGTTTCTTCCCACTCTTCCTTTTATCAACCCTGAGTCTAGAAATAGGCACATATTTATCTTTATTACCTGATTTCCCTCTCAAGAATGTAAACCCCAGGAAGACGGAGGCTTGGCTGATTGGGTTCCCTGCTGTACCCCATTCCCAAACCTACTCTGTCTATAGCTTTCCTCATCTCAGTTGATGGCAACATTTTATTTTCAGTTGCTCAGGTAAAAACAAACAAACAAAGAAACAAACAAAAAAACCACAAACAAAAGCAAACCAAAAAACATGGAGTCATTCTTAACCACTCTCTTTCTCCTTGGCCTTTCAACTCAATTTCCATTAGGAAATCTATAATGTCTAGTTCAAAAGATAGCCGTAATCTTGCTACTTCCTCCCACATTTATAACTACCCTCTGGTGTTAGACACTATCATCTCCCTTCTTTTTTCTTTTCTTTCCTTTTTTTTTCTTTTAAGAT
>NW_023205515.1:0-1506 GCF_002007445.2 Ailuropoda melanoleuca
TTTTTTGAAAAGTATTGCTTCAGTGAAATACCAAGATATGGTTGAAAGAAGTGTGTTCATAGTAATGAAGGGAAGAGGTCTTTTGTGTATCTTTATTCTCCTTCATAAGGAGAAAGAAAAAAAGGAACATGGTATTGTATGTCTCTCAATCTGCTTTCAACACCCTTATAATTAATTTTAAAATAAGTCAATTTTGGTCGAAGTACCAACATGAGAATTTGTATATTGTGTTTTCTTTTTCAATCTCTCGATAGATAAATAGATAAAAAGAAAGAAATATAGACATAGATAGTTGAATGAAAAGAATAACAAAACAATTAAGGAATCCACACCTGCTGCTTCTTTATTAATTGATTTTTTTAAAAAAGTTGAAAGAACAACACACAATAGAAGAAAGAGGAGAGAGGGAGGATAAGTAGAGAAAGGGAGGAAATAAGTAAGGAAGGCAATTTTAGAAATAGGCAATGAGGAAGAAACTGAAATATGTAGTGTTTTTGAAGCTTCACAACAGCTTTTTGGGGTAGATCTTATTGACTTATTTTAGAGATGAGAAATTTCAAGTCTAGCACGGTTAAGCAACTTTTTCAAGTTCATAGCTAATGAGTCCTGGGTCTCATTGTCCCAAAGGGGAGACTTGGGGTGGATTAACTATAAACACCAATCCCAGTGGAAGGCAACAAGCATTGATTTTCCTAAGTGCTACAGGCCCAATGGCCTTTAGTGCTTGCTAAGGTTTCACATTGAGACAATCAGATATATAGCCCCAAGGACCTCTTCTGTACAGTAACAATGTTTCAGTATTGATCTACCCCCTCTTCCATATGTATTTTTAAACCATTCTCTGATTTCCATATTTGCCTGCCCCATAAGGTTCTACCTGTAACCTCAGACTGTCTGATGGGTCATTTGAGTGTGATACTCTAGTGTGCATGAACATATGTGTATATGTATTTTGGTATACACACTCTTACGTGTTGTATGTGTATGTATTGCTAAATTGCTGAAATCAACTTTCATAGCTGTTCTGACAAATTTTCCAGAGGAAACAAAGCATAAATGTTTGGTCTATAAACATATGGACCAAATGTTTGTGTCCCCCCAGAATTTGTATGTTGAAACCTAATCTCTGATGTATAATATTTAGAGGCAGGGCCTCTAGGAAGTAAGTCGGTCATTTGGTCAGAACCCTCATGAGTGGAATTAGTGCTTTATAAAAGAAGTCCCAGAGAAATCCCTCTCTTCTTCCATCTTGTGAGGTTACAATGAAAAGATGGTTATTAATGAGGAAGCAGGTCTTCACCAGACACTTAGTCAGCTGGGAGCATGGTCTTGGAGATCCTAGCCTCCCAAACTGAAAAGCAAGTTGTTTGTTGTTTGTAAGTCACTCAGTTTATGGTATTTTGTTATAGCAACCTGAATGGACTAAGACAGTAAGTAATTGTCAAGTTAATGAATGGATGAATGAAGCTTATGTATGTCAGGTAGGAGGAATTTGATTTTGTAGTT
>NW_023205516.1:0-563 GCF_002007445.2 Ailuropoda melanoleuca
TCTTCTGGAAGTGGGATGGATGTTTCAGGAGATAAACGCCTATGCAGCTCTGATAGACTTTGCTAAACTCCCCCCGTGAGGGTTGTACCACTGTGCATTTCCACCAGCAGTGTGGGAGAGGGTCTGTTTCCCCACAGCCTCACCTCACCAACAGAAGGTGTCATAATTTAAAATTTTTACCAATCTGATGGGTGAAAAATGGCATATCTGGCTAAATTTACTTTGCGTTTTTTCTTACTATGGTTGGACAACTTTTCATCTGTTTAAGGCCATTTTTATATCTTTTTTGTGAATTGTACATGTCTCTTGTGCATATTTCTAACAGGTTTTGGTCTTATTTCCTTAAATTCTTTTCCAGATAAAATGCATATACTTTTTTTCCTATTTATTTTTTAAATTATTAACATATAATGTATTATTTGTTTCAGGGGTGCAGGTGTGTGATTTATCAGTCTTATATAATATCCAGTACTCATTACAACACATGCCCTCCCCAGTGTCCATCACCCAGTTACCCCATCCGCCCACCTCTCTCCCCTCCAGCAATCCTCAGTTTGTTTCCT
>NW_023205516.1:943-1068 GCF_002007445.2 Ailuropoda melanoleuca
TATCTTTGGGGTAAATACCCAGTAGTGCAATTGCTAGGTCGTAGGGTAGCTCTATTTTCTTTCTTTTTTTTTTTTTAAGATTTTATTTATTTATTTGACAGAGAGAGACAGCCAGCGAGAGAGGG
>NW_023205517.1:0-514 GCF_002007445.2 Ailuropoda melanoleuca
CTTTTGAGTATCCAAACTTCATCTGAAAATTAGGAATAGTAGTATCAACTTCAAATAGTTTTTGAGAAGTAAACTAATGGACAGCAATTAGTCGTAGCTTCTATGATGAAACACTGTATATAAGGTCCCTGTAAATGTGACACGGTAGGTTCAATTCAAGGTCATTTCTTGGGAGAACTTGTGCAGAGCTTTTACTGTAAAATAAAATGTCAATACTTTCTACCGGGAACAACAAAAACTTTTCATATTGTTAAATATGAAGAATCTTTCTCATATACTAGATGAAGAAATGGTTAATAGTGACAGAAAGACTAAATTTAGTATCATGTTAAAAAAAATCAAGAATACTAGAAAAATTTTTCTGTCTTGTTGCTTTGGTATCACAATTGCATATAAATAGGGCAATTTAAAGAAAGATCAGGATGGTACTAAGTCCTAGATTTTTATAGTGTGAATAATATATAGGTAATTGTCATTAGAGTAGATAGAGTAAGATTATGAACTTGGATTCTAA
>NW_023205518.1:0-514 GCF_002007445.2 Ailuropoda melanoleuca
AGTCTGTGATAAAGTATAAAAGTCACATAACAATCTAGTATATTTTGTAATAAATATGTGGTTATTAGATTTTGGATCTGGTACTAAATACATGACACTTTGTGGTTGCTATAAATTTTACATGCAGCGATTAAGGAAACATCTTTTTTTAAAAAAACCTTTTTTTAATATATGTCAATAGTAAAGTATGAATATGTGAATTTTCTAGACTTTGCTTTTTCCATATATTGAAGAGATAAATATTACTGTGTTAAAATTGCCTCAAGTTAGAGGCCAAGAAAACTTATTTTGCTATGTTCTTGTTGGGGTCACTTTATGGATTTTCATGCACAAAAGTGGTTGAAATAAAACTAGACTTGAGTTTTTCAGGGATAGTATCAGTATCAGTATGACATTAAGTTATTTTCACTCATTTTATATGTCTTAAAACAAGAGCATCATCCACTAAACACATAGAAGATTTTTTAAATATTTTCTTGGTAGTAATTAGGATGATTTTGTGTGTGTGTGTGTG
>NW_023205519.1:0-514 GCF_002007445.2 Ailuropoda melanoleuca
CCCCTTTTAAAGAACTGGTGTGTATTTGTAGTTTATAAAGAAACAGAAGCTTAAAACTGAACTGCAGGTGAGATTCATAGCATCATAATTCATTACAGCAGGAGCACTTGGTATTTGTTACAGATGACTGGTTCTCTTTTGTGCGAACTAGGTTCATTCAAGTCTATCAAGACTTGTGAGGGCTTATTTCTATACTTCATTCACAACACAGTGTCATGTGATCTTTTTGAATAATAGTAAGTACAAATACAGAGCCAGAGTCCCTCCAGTGTAGTTACTTCAAGGCTAAGCGTCCATGGGACAGGAATACAAGTTAAAGTCTTCCTTACTAAAATGTCCAAATCATTCCACTGTGGTGATTTTAATCTCTCCTCTCCCATGGGAATGTAGAAATTTCAATAAGCAACTTCTTAGCCAGGAAACAGTTTTATGTAGTAAGGATAAGCTTTATGTTGGTTCTTCAAATATGTGTATGTATGTAGGTGTGTATATCTATCTATCTATCTATCTATCT
>NW_023205520.1:0-514 GCF_002007445.2 Ailuropoda melanoleuca
ATGTCTACATATAGTATCTCAGTTATAACCGAAATTTTGAAATTTTTTGTCTTATGCAAAGACCTAGTGCCTCTGCTGCAAAAGCACAGATTATCAAAAAAAATAATAAGTTATCAAAGCAGGTAGAGATCTTTAATTAATGTTAATTAATGAAAATGTTTAATTAATGAAGGGTTAAAATGGTGAAATTAACTAGGGACTAAAGAAATGGTAGAAAATATCATTAAAACAGTGCAAAAAATTAAGTTATTTTTCACTTACCTAAAACAGTACTCAATTTTTTCATCAATGTATTTAGTTTGACCTTCCCTTTATCTGTAAGTCAAGACAAAATTTAGAAACTGGTAACCCAAACTCAGAAAAAAAGCATAAAGCATAAAATACTTAAATTATGAAGTAGAGCCTAGATGAAAGCTATTCACTATATCTTATCCTTTTTAAATTTATAATTCTTGGATTTTAATAGCTCCATTATCTGCCAGGGGCACTAAGATTCTTTGAACCATAAAGTCTA
>NW_023205521.1:0-514 GCF_002007445.2 Ailuropoda melanoleuca
AGAGAGAGAGAGAGAGACAGCCAGCGAGAAAGGGAACACAAGTAGGGGGAGTGGGAGAGGAAGAAGCAGGCTCCCAGAGGAGTAAGGAGCCTGATGCGGGGCTGGATCCCAGCACCCTGGGATCACGCCCTGAGCCGAAGGCAGATGCTTAATGTCTGAGCCACCCAGGCGCCCCTTGCTTGTCATTTCTAATTTTATTTTCATCATGGTCAGTGAAGGTGGCCCATATGATTTGGTTCTTAAAATTAGGTAAGATTTTCTTTGTATCCCAATGCCTGGTCAATTTCTGGGAATGTCTGATTTGTGTTTAAAAGAAAGTCTAGGGGTGCCTGGGTGGCTCAGTCAGTTAAGCGCCTGCCTTGGGCTCAGGTCATGATCCCAGGGTCCTGAGATCAAGCCCCGCATCAGGCTCCCTGCTCAGTGGGGAGCCTGCTTCTCCCTCTTCCACTCCCAGTGCTGCTCCCCCTACTTGTGCTTGCTTCCTCTCTCTTCTCTCTCTCTGTCAAATAAATGG
>NW_023205523.1:0-514 GCF_002007445.2 Ailuropoda melanoleuca
AAGAGCAGTGTTTCTAGAGTAAAACAGGTGTGTGTGTAGGTGCGTGCGTGAGGCCTCACATTCCTACACCACTTCCGTTTCAGGGTAAAATGGCTCTCGTTTGCTAAGAACCCCCGTGGATGGACCCATCGGAAGTTCACTGGGAGAATAAGCTTCTGTCGTGGAAGTCATGGTCTAGGTGGACGCCATCTTCCTAGATAATGCGGGGAAGACATCCCTGAAAACTAAAACTAGGCAGTAAAAGCAGAGGGGAATGCTCAGAAAACGAACATTTCGGCGTTCCCCGCTGAAGAGCCCTGCTGGCAAAGCCTGTCTTCAGAGAACCTCGGCTCGCGGGTTCTCCGGGCGCCCAGCCCGGCCAGGCCAGCAGCAGCCCCGTCTTCCCCGCGGTCCCGTCCTGCGCCCTCTGCTCCGCGCCCTGGGGGTGCTCCCCTGCGGCCCCGGGGGCTCTGGGGGCTGTGCCCGGCCTCAGAGCCACGCGCTGGTGAGCAGGGAGCACTTCGTGCTTCGGGGC
>NW_023205524.1:0-514 GCF_002007445.2 Ailuropoda melanoleuca
AAGCATCGAACTTTACATCAGAATCCGGGGATGTACTGTATGGTGATTAACATAATATAATAAAAAAATCAGTAATAAAAAAAACAAAATAAAGTATAAAAATGAAAGAAGAAATAAATTACATGCAGATGGTGGATCTATGGGTCCGAGTCCTCGCAACCTGCGAAGCCATCTTCCTTAGGGACGACAGTGGGCATTGTCATGGCCTGGTCTTGGGAAAGGAGAGGGGACAATCAGGGTGATGTGAGGACTCAGGCCACTGCCCCTGGGGTTATGTCCTCGACCAAAACACAATGCTGCCCTCAGCTCCGCAGTCCCCCCCACCTCACCACCCATGGGGCCGTGATCCCATTACCTCACTTGTGAGAAAGGCGTCCAGGGTCTCTGGGCCCTTCCCAGCCCTCATATGTCATAACTGGGACCAGGAAGCAGTGTCTGTCAGTCCATTCTTTCAAGAGGCAGCCACGGTGGTGCCCATGACTTTCTGTCCCCATGATTTCCTACCTTCCTCTGC
>NW_023205526.1:0-1524 GCF_002007445.2 Ailuropoda melanoleuca
TTTAAATTCTAGTTAGTTAACATACAGTGTAATATTGGTTTCAGGAGTAGAATTTAGTGATTCATCACTTATGTAAAACCCAGTGCTCAACACAAGTGCCCTCCTTAATACCCATCCCCTGCCCACCTTCCTTCCATTGACCCTCAGTTTGTTCTCTGTAGTTAAGAGTCTGTTATGGTATGCCTCCCTCTCTTTCTTTTTCCCCCCTTCCCCTATCTGTTTTGTTTCTTAAATTCCACATATGAGTAAAATCATATGGTATTTGTCTTTCTCTGACTGACTTGTTTTGCTTAGTGTAATACCCTCGAGTTCCATCCACATCACTGCAAATGGCAAGATTTCAGTCTTTTTGATGGCTGAGTAATATTCCATTGTATACACATATACCACATCTTCTTTAGCTGTCCATCTGTTGATGGACATTTGGGCTCTTTCCATAATTTGGCTATTGTTGGTAATGCTACTATTATCATCAGGATGCCTGTGACCCTTTGAATCAGTATGTTTGTATCCTTCGGGTAAATACCTAGTAGTACAATTGCTGAGTGGTAGGGTAGTTCTATTTTTAACTCTTCGAGGAACCTCTACATTGTTTTCCAGAGTGGCTACACCAGTTTGCGTTTCCTCTAACAGTGTAGACGGTTACCCTTTCTCCACATCTTCGCCAACATCTCTTGTTTCCTATGTTAATTTTAGCTATTCTGACAGTGTGCAGTGATATCTCATTGTAGTTTTGATTTGTATTTCCCTGATGATGAGTGATGTTCAGCATCTTTTCACATGAAAGCCACGTATAGGCATCTATATGTCTTCTTTGGAAAAATGTCTATTCATGTCTTCTGCCCATTTCTTAACTGGATTATTTGTTTTGGGTGTTGAGTTTGAGAAGTTCTTTATAGATTTTGGATACTAACTCTTTATCAAATATATCATTTGCAAATATCTTCTCCCATTTCAAATGTTGCCTTTTCGTTTGGTGATTGTTTCCTTCACTGTGCAGAAGCTTTTTATCTTTTTTTTTTTTTTTCAGGGAGAGAGAGAGAAAGAGAAAGAGAAGGAGAGAGGGAGTGAGGGGCAGAGGAGAGAGTACCTTAAGCAGGCTTCACACCCAGTACAGAGCCCGACAAGGGGCTTGATTTCACAACCCTGAGATCATGACCTGAGCCAAAATCAAGAGTCAAGACGCTCAACCAACTGAGCCACTCAGGTGCCCCAAGGAGCTTTTTATCTTGAAGACCCAGTAGTTCAGTTTTGCGTTTTTTTCCCTTGCCTCCGGTGATGTGTCTAGTAAGTTGCTATGGCCAATGTCAGATCCTGTGTTCTCCTCTAGGATTTTGATGGTTTCCTATCTCACATTTAGGTCTTTAATCCATTTTGAATTTACTTTCGTGTATGGCATAAGAAAGTGGTCCAGTTTCATTCTTCTGCTTGTTGCTGTCCAGTTTTCACAACGCCATTTGTTGAAGAGACTGTCTTTTTTTCCATTGGATATTCTTTCCTGCTTTGTCAAAGATTAGTTGACCA
>NW_023205527.1:0-514 GCF_002007445.2 Ailuropoda melanoleuca
AATGGAACAGAATTTTGGTTTTATCTTTTAAGTGATTTGAAGAACTTTCTCACTTACTGCTTCAGACTGAAATAATTGCCTGAACTTCCCAACCTTCATTTTTTCCATTTATACACAGCTTCTTATTTTATTTCTACAGATGTTAAGAGCTCCTAATTTGACTAAGGTATTAAGTAGACACTTCATCTATATTACAGTTTACGTTCAATAATCTCAAGTAATAGCTTATAGTCATCACATCAGGTTTCCTTTTGAATGTTCTCAAGTGTATTCTAGTCACCATCAATAATAATAAAGCCTCAGTTAGGTCATGATCCTTCTCCCGAGCTGTCACTGTCATTCACTATGAGAAACATTGAGATAATGCAGAAGACAATATCTAAATAACTCTTGTCTAAATAACTCTTATTACTGCATGGAGACAAGCAAGCTGTGTTTCCATTGCAGGTGGAGTCTATTCTGACAATATGATGGTGGCTTTGTAATTGGCAGTAGAAATAGGGGATGTGTTGTG
>NW_023205528.1:0-2293 GCF_002007445.2 Ailuropoda melanoleuca
GAAAGCAAGATTGGTTCTATATTAAAAAATCAACCAATGCAGATCACTACATGTGATTACCTCAATAGATATAAAAACATTTTTTTGACTAAATCCAACACCCAGTGATAATAAAACAACTCAACAAAAATGAAGAGAAGCTTTGACTGTTGGCTCAGAGGAGGCGAAGGTGCAACTGTCTTCAGTTGTCCCGAATCCAGGTTCATTTGACACCAGCCACCTCTACCATGCAGCCTAAGTTTGACCACAAAGAGATCAAAGTTGTGTACCTGAGGTGCACTGGTGGGCAAGTTGGTGCCATGTCTGCTCTGGCCCCAAAGATTAGCCCATGGGGTCTGTCTCCAAAAAAGATGGGTAATGGCATGGCCAAGACAACTGATGATTGCAAGGGTCTTAGGATTAAAGTAAAACTGACCATTCAGAACAGACAGGTGCAGATTGAAGTGGTACCTTCTGCCTTTGCCCTGATAACCAAAGCCCTCAAGGGATGGCCAAGAGTCAGAAAGAAGGAGGAAAACAGTAAGCACGGTGGAATTATCACTTTTGATTAGACTGTCAACATATTGCCTGACAGATGTGGCACTGATCTGTAACCAGAGAACTTTCTGGAACCATTAAAGAGATCCTGGGGACTGCCTAACCTGTGTTGATGGCCCTACCCCTCATGTCATCATAGATGATATTGATAGTGGCGCAGTGGAGTGACCATCTAGTTAAGAACTACAAAGGAAATTATTTCAATAAAGGATCATTTGACAATCAAAAAAAAAAAAGGAAGGGAATAAAACTATATCAAAATGATAATGGGCATCTATGAAAACCTAGGGCTAATATAATATTTAATGGTAAAAGAATGTTTTCCCATTGATTTGCAAACAAGGGTATGTTGTCACACTTTTATTCAATGTTGTGCTGAAGATCCTAGCCAATCAATAACAAGAATTAAAAAAAGGGAAAGAAGAATTAGATTTGACTGTATTTATAAATGATACTATTATTCATTTGGAAATTTCTAATCAATCTTTAAAAACATTAGTCTAAGTAATGAGTGAGTTTAGCAAGGTAACAGGATGTAAGCAAGATTAACACAANTACAAAAAAAATCAATTCCACGTGCTAGGAATGCAATCATAAAAGTAATACCATTTAAAATAACATCAAAGACTTAAAATACTAACAGTTAAATATAATCAAAATTATGCTCACCTTATACACATAAAATTACAAAAATATTTTTGTACAAAATCAAAGTATATCTAGCTAACTGGGGAAATACATCATGTCCGTTGATTGGAAGACACACTACTGTTAATGTGTCCATTCTCTGGAAACTGATCTTTAAATACAGTACATTTCCTGTCATATTTCTAGCAGTCTTTTTTGGAGTCTTTAAAATAAATTTACAAGATGATTTAAAATTTACTTGTAACTGCAAAAGGCCTATAATATACAAAACTTAAAAAAAAAAAGGTTTTTAAGAATCTCAAGAATTCCTATAATGCTATAGCAATACAGACAATGTAGTATAGCTGAAAAAATAAATATATAGGTGGAGAGTACCAAACTGTCTATAAATAGAACACACATACATAAATAATTGATTTTTAACAAAGCCACCAACATAATTCAAAGGGGTGGAGAATAGTCTTTTCAACAAATGGTGTTGGGACGGTGGTATCCATATGGAGAAAATGTGCATTGACCCTTATCTCACACTCTATCCAAAAATTAATTAAAAATGGATCATGCACCTAAATGTAGGAGCTACTGTTTTTTTTGTTTTGTTTTGTTTTTTTAGATTTTTTATTTATTCGGGGCGCCTGGGTAGCGCAGTCCTTAAGCGTCTGCCTTTGGCTCAGGGCGTGATCCCGGCCTTACGGGATTGAGCGCCACATCAGGCTCCTCCGCTGGAAACCTGTTTCTTCCTCTCCCACTCCCCCTGCTTGTGTTCCCTCTCTCGCTGGCTGTCTCTGTCAAATAAATAAATAAAATCTTTAAAAAAAAAAGATTTTTTATTTATTCATTTGAGAGAGAGAGCCAGCGAGAGCATGGGAAGAAGGGTGGGTCAGAGTTAGAGGAAGAAGCAGACTCCCTGCTGAGCAGGGAGCCCAGATGCCAAGCTCCATCCCAGGACTCTGGGATCATGACCTGAGTGGAAGGCAGACGCTTAACCGACTGAGCCAAGCCCCAGAGCTACTGTTGTTAAACTACTTTTTTTTTTTTTTAAGATTTTATTTATTTATTCGACAGAGATAGAGACAGCCAGCGAGAGAGGAAACACAAGCAGGGGGAG
>NW_023205528.1:2325-3485 GCF_002007445.2 Ailuropoda melanoleuca
GCCCGATGTGGGGCTCGATCCCATAACGCCAGGATCACGCCCTGAGCCGAAGGCAGACGCTTAACCGCTGTGCCACCCAGGTGCCCCTGTTGTTAAACTTCTAAAAGAATATATAGAGACAATATTTGCAATCTTGAAAGAGTCAACAATGTATTAGAACACAAAAAGTAGTAGGGGCGCCTGGGTAGCGCAATCGTTAAGCGTCTGCCTTCAGCTCAGGGCGTGATTCTGGCGTTATGGGATCGAGCCCCACATTGGGCTCCTCCGCTGTGAGCCTGCCTCTTCCTCTCCCACTCCCCCTGCTTGTGTTCCCTCTCTCGCTGGCTGTCTCTGTCAAATAAATAAATAAAATCTTAAAAAAAAAAAGATTTTTTATTTATTCATTTGAGAGAGAGAGCCAGCGAGAGCATGGGAAGAAGGGTGGGTCAGAGTTAGAGGAAGAAGCAGACTCCCTGCTGAGCAGGGAGCCCAGATGCCAAGCTCCATCCCAGGACTCTGGGATCATGACCTGAGTGAAAGGCAGATGCTTAACCGACTGAGCCAAGCCCCAGAGCTCCTGTTGTTAAACTTCTAAAAGAATATATAGAGACAATATTTGCAATCTTGAAAGAGTCAACAATGTATTAGAACACAAAAAGTAGTAGGGGCGCCTGGGTAGCGCAATCGTTAAGCGTCTGCCTTCAGCTCAGGGCGTGATTCTGGCGTTATGGGATCGAGCCCCACATTGGGCTCCTCCGCTGTGAGCCTGCCTCTTCCTCTCCCACTCCCCCTGCTTGTGTTTCCTCTCTCGCTGGCTGTCTCTCTGTCACATAAAATAAAATAAAAAAAATCTTTAAAAAAAAACACAAAAAGTAGTAGCAATGAAAGAAAAATTGATAAATAATAATGCATAAATACTGAAAATGTCTGTTCTTCACATGCCACCATTAACAAAATTAAAGAACAATCCACAGACTGAGAAAGAATATTCACGATACATGAATCTAGTCAAAATCTTGTATCCAGATGAACAATGACCTCTTTTCTCTAAAAAAATCCTTGCGTAGTTAATACTGCCTTGGTGTTGAGAGGACTCAAAATGACACATTATTCTCCTTGTATTTCTTATCATGTATATTATTCTGAGAAAATTCACCAAGTTCTGTTATCATTCTGAGGTG
>NW_023205529.1:0-514 GCF_002007445.2 Ailuropoda melanoleuca
ACACACACACACACACACACACACACACCCCAAGAACAACACGAACAAAACCTCCTTACCTACCCATAGAGGAACAAGAGGAAAATTACAGTGAAGTCGTGTGAGTGACCATGCAAGCAAGAAGAGAGTTAGGGAAAATTTTTAGTGTACCAAAAGAAAAATAATTCACCAACCTAGGATCCTTTTGTATCTAGTAAAAACTGTGCGGTAAAAAAGACAGAGTAAATAGAGACTTTTTCTCTCAGACAAAGAAAAATGAAGGGAATTGTCACCATTAGACCTATCCTGCAAAGAAATGGAAAAGATTTTATTCAGGAAGAAAAGAAATGATAAAGGTCAGAAATTTGGATATACATAAAAAGGGAAGTACACCAGGGAAGAAACACATCAAGGTAAATAAAGTTAATTTTTCTTGTTCTTAATAGATCAAAAAGTAACTTGTTTATTCGTGTTTTTAAAGATTTTATTTATTTATTTATTTATTTGCGAGAGAGAGAGAGAGAGAGAGAGAGAG
>NW_023205531.1:0-514 GCF_002007445.2 Ailuropoda melanoleuca
ACAGAATGCAAAGTGCTCTGTGCCTGACTCTCTGGGGGCCTCTGGGAGCCTCCTCACACCATGGGGGGGGGCAGTGCTGGAGCCCCGGTGCAGGAAGCAGGTACTGGGGAGGGAGGAAGAGTAATAACAGGGGTAATGATGATGGGGATGCTGACGCCAGCATCTGACCCTCGACGCCGGCCCTGCACAGGGTGCGCTAAAGGCTTCAGAAGCATCGGCTCATTTAATCTTTATAAGAGCCCCCAAGAGAGAGTTACTACTTTTCTCTCTCCCCTATAGATAGCAAACTAAGGCTCAGAGCTGGAGTAGCTTGTCCAACATCTGTGTTGGAACTGGGGTTGAACTTACAAAGTGCCGAGACACTCAATAAATCCCCACTGAAGGGATGCCTGGGAGGCTCAGTCAGTTGGGCATCTGCCTTCGGCTCGGGGCATGATCCTGGTGTCCTGCGATCCAGTCCTGTGTCGGGCTCCCTGCTCAGCAGGGAGTCTGCTTCTCCCTCTCCCACTTCCCT
>NW_023205532.1:0-514 GCF_002007445.2 Ailuropoda melanoleuca
ACAGTATCTTACATATCATACATGCTCTATGTATCTCGTTAGCCTTCTTCATCTTGGATATCTGAATCAATCTACCTACCTAACTCATTTTGCATGAGGGAAAACCATAAAAGCACTCTTTTTAGAGATCTGTAGCTAAGGGAAGCATCCGGCTCTTACGTGTGTTGACTAGTTTCTAATGGACCAAATCATTCTTAAAGTAGCTACTTTGAAGCTCATTGAAGTGCTAGAAGCTGCTAAAAATGATTTCCAGTTTTCTAAAAAAATATATGTATATTCGTTGCATTCAGATTTAGATAGAAGCATCTTAAGTGGGAATTTCTTCTCCTTGGACCAGACCCAAGGCTAAGAAAATAATTATGCTCCTTTTCTTTCTTTCTTATTTCCCTCTCTCTCTCTCTTTCTTTCTGACAATTCTGAAGTTAATGGTATACTTCTTGCAGTTGTGGGCAAGTCAGGTTTCATGTTAGAATACTTCAAATATTATAATAGGGTCTACTAACTATCCTTTTTT
>NW_023205533.1:0-514 GCF_002007445.2 Ailuropoda melanoleuca
ACAGTTTGAATATCAATGCCTTAAGACATGAGTTCATTTGTTGATTTATTTGTATTGTGTGGAATCTGGTGTTTTGAAACTTTATTCTAGGCTTCCATGAGTTCCTACTCTTTGGCTATCTAACTCATCCCTCTTGGCGTTCCTTCTGTCTCTTTCACACACTTCGGTGCTGCCCCAGAGTGACATATTCATCTTGTGTTCTCCTTCTCATGCCCTCCATGCTGACAACTCCCAAATATCGATCTCCAGCTCCCATTTTTCTGCTAAGCTCCATCCAGCTCACATCTCCTTTGGCTATTCCAGAGGCACCTTAAACTCAAAACAAAATTAACTCCTCTCTCCTTCATCTTGCTTTGTCTTGCCTCCTCGCCTCCACCCAAATTAAGCCCTTTCCCATCTTGGATTCACTCTCAATAAAGGAGATCATTTACCCAGCTGGCCACCTCAAGATCTAGGCATCATCCTTGCCATCTACATTAGCCACTAAGTCTTACTGATTAGCCACTAAGCCATC
>NW_023205534.1:0-514 GCF_002007445.2 Ailuropoda melanoleuca
TGACCATGCCAGGGCAGCCCAGCACAGAATGAGAAGGCAGACTTTGAGAGATGAACCAGCCAGACTGGGCCAGACCTGCAACCAGCCCCTTGGGCAGTCTGGCTAAGAGCACTCACTGATCCCTTGGTGAGGAGCAAACTAGAAATAAATGTGGCCACCCCAGTGGTCCTTGTGTGGATCATTCTAGAGTACCCCTTAAGAGGGTCCATTCCCACTCTGTAGCATGGGTATCTGCCATTCTCAGCCAACCATGCTGTCCTCTTTATCAAATGAGGATTAACAAGGCTCCCTGGGGGACATCGGGGATAGCCTGGGGGTCCTACATCCCCATGATCCAGGTCATGATTCTAAGACCCATTCTCATCTATTTCTGGTGGGAATGTGCTGCATTGCAACTTTTCTGGAAGGAAATTTGGCAAGATATATTAAGAGCCTTAAATATAGTCATGCCCTTTGACCCAATAACTCCACTTTGAAGAATCTACCCCAGAGCTAGGGTCAGAAATGTGCACTA
>NW_023205536.1:0-514 GCF_002007445.2 Ailuropoda melanoleuca
ACCATCAGACAGGTGAGATACTGCCGCCGAGGTCGTGGTACCCTTCTGTGGACAGAGGCCAAGGGGAGCTACTTGGAAAATTTAACCACCTGTTCAAAACCGGGTAGGGACAGAGGAAGGCACAGCCATGATTCTGTTTCTAAGTTCAGTGAGACCTGGAGCATGCACTAATGTGTCCAAAAGTTTCCTTCCTTTTGGGAATTTGGGACACATACTGAATTTGGAATACACAGTAATAAGTGCAAGTGCTGATGGACTGATGGATGGATAAACACCCAACGGACAGACAGACGGACAGAAGGATGGAGGGATGGATGATGGATGCTGTTCTCTTTGCTCCAAAGCCAAGCGTTTTCCACAACATGCTTCTTTATTCACCTTTAGGGCACACCTCCTCTGGGCATGCCACGGTGCTGGGCATGGGGGAGGACAGATGATCTATCTGGCTGCTGTGATCTGACCAGCAACCCACTGTATTTCCCGATCTAGAAAGCATATGTCCGGGACGGGGGGG
>NW_023205537.1:0-2639 GCF_002007445.2 Ailuropoda melanoleuca
CCGCTGGCTGTCTCTATCTCTGTCAAATAAATAAATAAAATCTTTAAAAAAAAAAAAAAAAGAAAAAGAAAACAAGAAAGTCCTAACATCTCACTTCCTCACCAAGAAAAGGGTCTGAGACCGTGTTTACCTCACTCTAATAATAAGTCCCTGATGAACAGAGCCAATGTCCCAGATTAATATGGGTTATCTAGTCCCACTATGAGAGCCATTTTGGATACTGAAGGTATCTAATTATGATGAAGATCAGAATTCTACAACCTCTAAAGAGAATGGAAATCTACCCCAGTTAGTCCCACAGAGATAGACTCTCTGGAAAGTGAGTATAGGATAGAAGACTCAGAAAAAAGGCCAGCCTTACATCACTGCCACCTGCACATGCTATCTCAGTGCACTGATACAGGTTATAACAATACAGGTTATGTCTTCTGCTGCTGGTTTGATGGACTTGGCATTAAATCGTAATCCATACAGCGAGCTCTACTGGGCTAGCTTGACCGCTATACTCCTTTGATTCTGAGTGCTCTTTGTTCTTAAATAATCTCTCTAGGGAGAGTCAGTGTCACCTGACTCTGGGGTCTCTCTGGGGTCTCTCTGCCTTTGTAACAGACTCACCCACAATGCTTGATTTTCTTTTTTTGACAGCTTCTTCTAATTTCTACTGCAGTCTGCTCTTTTATATTTGTAAACCCATCCAAATCCTATTCCCAAAATCCAGTGCTTTAATCACTGAATGAAATCCTGTTCCATATGGACTGTATATCAAAAACAAGTGTTAACATTTAAACTGATTCCTAGACTCTTTGATATCCTTCCTCCATATTAGGATTGGTCGAATTTACAGCCTCTAGAATTATGACCATAGCAGTATGTCCCTGCATTTGGACTAAGACCATTCCATACCCCCATTTTGGCCCAATATAGCCAAATGGCCTATAAGCTTTATGCCCAGCTCAGCCCAAATTATAATACTTCTTTCCACTAATACAAATTCTACACCTTTCCCAAATACCATTTCAAGTCTTCCTTTCTATGTGAAACCTTCTTTAACTGCACACAATCACTGCAGATTTCCTGCTCATCTGACCTCTTATAAAACCTGCATTTAGTTCCACACATTTATTATGTATGCTAATAATTCCCCCCAATTTCTTGAAGGCAGTGGCTCATTTATTTACTCAGTCATCCAACTTTTATAAAAATGTATAAAAGTCACTCTCCCAGATGATAAAGGTACAACAGGTAAATAGGTTTCTATTCCAAATTTTAAAGAGCCCACAATTTACAGAAGAGTACAGAGTAAGAATGCAAAATACACTTGAATTGAATAACTCAGGTGATATGAATGGGAAGGAAGAAACTCTTTAATTGTTTATAATTATGATGTAAATAAAAGGCTCTGGATGGTAAAGAGGTGGTATTTAAAACTGCTTTTTCAAGAAAGAACAAATTAAACTCCAGCGTTATCACAGGTATAAGGATGAGCCAGGTTGTTCTGGAGGGTGGGTGGGTGCAGAGGCAGGGCTCAGAATGAAGAGAAGCAGATACTGATTGTCTAGAGAAAGATGACTTTGTTGCATGAGTAAGCAAAGTAGAGTGAGCAGGGGAAGAAGAAAAAAGTAGTATGCAGAATGAAAATGATCATGAAAAGAAGAAACTTTATTGACACATAAACATAGACAACCATGAAAACATTCATTGCCATTCACTTTGGGAGGAGGAGTTCAGTGACAGTGACACAACAGTGGACAGAATCCAGCATCTAGTTTCATGGATTAGGGTTCCCCGGAAGTTGCAGGGGCTGGAAGGACTACAGAGAGTCCTATAGAGAAATTAATACAACCACTATCAATAAGTCAAAGTTCTTTCAAAGCAAAACAAATGTACACTCAAAGGGCACCCTGGGAACATTTTAACATACTGTCCTATTTTAAAGTATGCAAGGAAAGAATCCATTTAGAAATTGAGAATTCCTTAATTTTTTACCTTTTTATAGATGAGTCCAATTACGGCCGTCTTAATTTTTGCTGAAGTGAGCATGTTAAAACGTTGGTATTGCTGAAGGATCAAGGTTTGCAAAAAGACTACAACAAAAAGTGCCAAAGCATAACCATAGCCACTCCATCCAAAATCTGGGCGATGTTCAAAGAAAATGATCATTTGCCTGAACGTCAGACAGAAATTGAGAAAGGAGAAGCAATGTTAAACATCTAAAGTAATAAATGCTTATAAGAGTTAAGTGTTGTAAAATGTTACACACACGCATATGTTTACCAGCTCTTTTTCTCATCTTGACCAATTTGGCCTCTTTCCCCTGTTTATTTTTAATTCAAGTATTAAATAATAAAGTAAACAGAATCAACAGTTACTTTCAGAGACTTTTGAGTATGAGGTTAATTTCTAGTTTTCATATGGAAATCTCACCAACTAACTGTTCTGGTCTAACTTCATCATGCAAGTTGAAACACAAAGACCTTTAAAGCTTCTTTTTTTATCATAATCATGAATTTTGTTAAATATAGTGAAACGTAACAATTAGAACATTAAGTAGTGAATCTCTCAGAATGGCACATGGTTTTTTTCAAAGGCC
Organism: Ailuropoda melanoleuca; assembly: GCF_002007445.2. Classification (NCBI taxonomy): domain Eukaryota; kingdom Metazoa; phylum Chordata; class Mammalia; order Carnivora; family Ursidae; genus Ailuropoda; species Ailuropoda melanoleuca. The sequence goes on from NW_023205537.1 coordinate 2,591, forward strand.
TGAATTATATCTCACATCTTATTACTTTTTTTTTTTTTTTTTTTTTTAA
>NW_023205538.1:0-514 GCF_002007445.2 Ailuropoda melanoleuca
GAATTTAAACCTCTATTAGCATAATCATTTTTAGAAGGTTAGTTTTTAGATAAGAACTATATCTCTAAAATTTAAATTGTATTGAACTCATCAGAAGATCATGGACCGATACAGCTAACTCATTTAAACTGTTCCAGACCTAGAGGTACATGTGGTGTATGCATAACCATCGGCCCAGAAGGCTCAGTAAGCAGTTCTGTCCAGAACCAAGAACACGATTTGACGGTCAGGTAGATGGACCATGTTTGGTATTTCTGGACTACTGCATACAGATGAGATACCTTGGTACTTTGGATACAAATGAATTAACACTAAACCCAAAATAGAAAACTACATGTACACCCACACAACAAATAACTTGGCATAAAATTTGTTTATACTACAAATAACAACATAGGGAGTGATTTCCAAAATATGATGTTGATTCTCGTGTGAAAAGGAATCTCCATCTCTCCAATTGCATATTTGTAACCTATATTCATTGCTAAGCATGAAACATTTTCTTAGGTCTTAG
>NW_023205539.1:0-514 GCF_002007445.2 Ailuropoda melanoleuca
TAACAAATATAATAATAATGAACAATTTTGAAATATTGCAAGAATTAGCAAAATGTGATGTAGACATGAAGTGAGCAAATGCTGTTGGAAAAATGGTGCTGATAGATTTGCTTGATGCAGGATTACCACATATCTTCAATTTGTTTAAAAAAATGCAGTATCTGTGAAGCACGGTAACACAAAGTACAATAAAACAAAGTATGCCTGTTTAAGTGAAATAAAGAGAGCATCTTAAATATAGGTAGGTACTTAAAAATTACATCAGATTTAGCAGCAACAGAATCACGTGTGTTGTTGGCTTATGCAGTTTTAATGGAGTAAGAACAGGAGGCTGAATGCAGTGCAGGAGTATTGCGTGAGAATGGAGAAAAATGATGTGCGCAAGTGGTGTGTTAAGGAAGAGTCTAGGTATAAGTGATAGCTGATAAGATTGAGTCTTGAGGGAGGTTTCTGGTATTGTTATTTTTTTAAAAAATACAATCTGTTTATAGACTTGATCAAATTTAAAAGATAC
>NW_023205540.1:0-1311 GCF_002007445.2 Ailuropoda melanoleuca
AGAAATTGGGGAAATAAAAAATGAGCAAACCATTGCTTAAATCATTAAACTTAAATAGACTGCTGGAGTTATTTTAATAGATTGAATTTTCTGCACTGTACTAAAACTTTTCACATTGCTGGGCCATGGATGAGAGCCAATGAGAAAGAAAATTAAGATATTATCTTTCTTTGCATATACTAGTATGTTAAATAATAACTATGAAAGAGTATTTTATGGAATGCTCAGAAAATAAATTTTACTATGTTTCTTAGTGTTTTCAAGTCAGTAGGAGGTTAAAGTAGTAGGTTTACGCCATGACACTCTACATGACAGAACACTGGAGAAATGCACAAAGACATCTGTGTGTGTGTGTGGCTGAAGGCATGAGGAAATTGTAATAGCCAATCACAATAAGAAAATATTTTACTATAATAATCAACAATTACGAAGATTGTTTTATTGTTAAGAATATCTCATATCAATGTATTTTATATACACATTAAAATGTTTTATACTTTTAGGGGCGCCTGGGTGGCACAGCGGTTAAGCGTCTGCCTTCGGCTCAGGGCGTGATCCTGGCGTTATGGGATCGAGCCCCGCATCAGGCTCCTCTGCTGTGAGCCTGCTTCTTCCTCTCCCACTCCCCCTGCTTGTGTTCCCTCTCTCGCTGGCTATCTCTATCTCTATCAAATAAATAAATAAAATCTTTAAAAAAAATGTTTTATACTTTTAAAAGGTATAAAATACAAAGATGAACATGATAATTCCCAAGACCCATGATAAATATGAGTTTTCATGACTCAGAGCTTATCATCATTAAGGTCTGGGCATATTTGCTTCCATTTAATTCCTTTTTTGTTGTTGTTATTCTAAAATTATTACTGTTTTTGTTAAAGAAACATGCACGTTATGTATGCCATTTAATTAACAAATTAAACTAAAAAAATTGTGATCTTTATGTGTTCTGTTCAGTGATATTAATAGAGTGCTTGGGTTTAGGTTGACACATTCCAAAACATTTTGATGGATAGAAGTAGAATTAGAAAACTAACCCTGCTCATCCTGCTTGCTTGAGAATCTTCTATTATTGTCTTTTTTCCATAGTGTCCATATTTGGAATTTTTGTATTTTGTAGTAGACCATCCAATGATAGATTCTCCAGGTGATTACTTTTGCTGACATTAAATATTTTCTGACAAAATTTGATAAAATTTTTTAAAAAACACGAGAAATTGTGAAACTTTTGTGATACCCACTTAACAGCCTTTTAATAAGATTTCCCCTCAGAGGCTAGACAGGTTTTCATTTGATGTGTTGGGTTTTTTTTTT
>NW_023205540.1:6463-6668 GCF_002007445.2 Ailuropoda melanoleuca
AGAGATAGCCAGCGAGAGAGGGAACACAAGCAGGGGGAGTGGGAGAGGAAGAAGCAGGTTCCCAGCAGAGCAGGGAGCCCGACGCGGGGTTCGATCCCAGGACCCTGGGATCATGCCCTGAGCCAAAGGCAGATGCCACCCAGGCGCCCCCAGCATTTTTTCTTACAAATACATTTGAAAGTGTACCCAGTGACAAACTAAATAA
>NW_023205541.1:0-514 GCF_002007445.2 Ailuropoda melanoleuca
ACGGTCGGGATCTGAGTCGTGAGACTGAGTCCCACGATGGGCTCTGTGCTGGGCATGGAGTCTGCTTGAGATTCTCTCTCTCCCTTTCCCTCTGCCCCTCCCCCACTCAAATAAACGACCAAATAAAATATAGACAAATATGAACATTAATAGTTTATATAAATATCCTTTTCCATTATGAGTCTGGAAAAGAGTGGAATTATATAGAAATAAAAGTAGATCTTATAAGATCAATAATGGGTCCCTTTCCCCTTCCTTGATCTGGTGATTCCCATAATTATTACTGCAAAAATAATTGTTTTTGCCAGTATTACATCACCGAGTAAGATAACAACTAGGTATGGTCATTCAGCTGAAAAACTTTTGAAACTTTTTAATTTATTTTTTAGACTCTCTATCCCCAACATGGGGCTCGAACTTATAGCCCTGAGATCAAGGGTTGCATGCTCCTCCGACTGAGCCAGCCAGGCTCCCTTCAGCTGAATTCCTTTTTTTTTTTTTTTTTAAAGATTTT
>NW_023205542.1:0-514 GCF_002007445.2 Ailuropoda melanoleuca
ATATATATCAGACTTTTTTTTTTTTAAGTCGGCTCTATACGGGGTTTGAACTCACAACCCTGAGATCAAGACCTGAGCTGAGATCAGGAGTCAGACACTTAACCGACTGAGCCACCCAGGTGCCCCAGTATATATATGTTTTTCATCTTGTACCTGTAAGTAGCCCTAAAATGGCTCTGGCAGCCAGGAAAGGGGGGCAGGGAATACAAGTCAAAATCGGGGGAGGGGGAGCCCTCCTCAGGTGATAACATCATCAGATATTTATTTTTTTGGCTTTCACTCCAATTTTGGAAACTTCAAATTTCGTTTCCATTTTTAGGAACTCAGACATGCATTCAAATTATCTTGATTAATTATTTTATTTCAAAGATTTTTAGTTCTTTGTGACAGAAGGGATCTATATTTTGTCCATCAGTCATCTTGATGAAACTGAATGTTATATTCAAAATTCATAGACATCACTTTTTTTTTAAAAGATTTTATTTATTTATTCAACAGAGATAGAGACAGCCAG
>NW_023205543.1:0-514 GCF_002007445.2 Ailuropoda melanoleuca
TTCACAGGCTTTACCTACTGAACCAGCCAGACTGCCCAGATTTTCACTTTTTTTAGTGCTAGAAGCCAAGAGCCCAGAGCACTTCACAGCTTAGACACAAAGAAGATTTTCCTAATGGTTGGTGCTGTTTTACAAATAATAGTAACTAGTATTTATCAAGCCCTTATTGTGTGCTAGAAACTGCTTTAAGCACTCTGCATTAATTTTTATCTTCTTAATAATCATATGAGGCAGATATTATCCCTATTTTACAGATGAAGAAACTGAGGTTTATAGAGAGGCTCAAGGTTCACAGACTTAGGAAGTATTGAAGTCCAAACTTGAGTCCAGAACCCCAACACTTAGTGACTTCACTCTATTGTCTCTTTCCACAAACTTATATCCTCACTAACTAAATATACATAATAATTTATCTCAGGCTGACTTATTTACATTTTTTAATCCCTAAGAATATTTGTTTCTTACTCAACCCTTCATGCAAAAAAAAATTACTCTGGGGAGGAGTCCAAGATGG
>NW_023205544.1:0-514 GCF_002007445.2 Ailuropoda melanoleuca
ATCACATAGCACAGCTGTTCTCATTATGAAATAAACCCATATTTTGCAGAGTGAAAGACTTTTGTGCGTATTAATGGTTATTATATTCTTAAGACATTTCATCAATAACCAAAACCCAAGCAACCTATGTTTGTGATAGCTGGAAATTCAGCATGCCAATTTCTGTCCAAGCTGGGGTGATTTTTCTTCTTGCACTTAAACCTGCCATGAGGAGCAGCATGTCCAAATCTGCCATGCAAGGGATTCTATGGCTTATCAAGGGAGTTTGCTCCACCTACTGAACTGTCTTCAACTGGATTATTCCCCAGTGTTTCACTTACATGCAGATATCTGAACAAGCAGAACTGTGGCAGCTGATAAGGTTACTGGACTAGTAATCTTGCACTGTAACATATGACGTATTATCAGTCATATAACATATTCCTCCTTCTCCTATCGTAACATAGCGTGAATGTCTGACTATGTAAAATAAATGCTATTTTAACAAGAGAGAGTTTTGGAAATATTTACTTGA
>NW_023205545.1:0-514 GCF_002007445.2 Ailuropoda melanoleuca
ATGCCTGCCTTCGCACCACTAGATTTTATTAATGGCCTTAGCAGGATCCTGGTTACTCATTTTCTAGAGTTAATAGTTTTGTCTTTTCAGAGAGCACTTTGTCTGGAATGAGAATACGCACGTGTAGGTTGCACACGTACCTCTTTTATCTATCTTCTATCCTTCTTGGCTCACAAGTCAAGATTTACTGCTGTGTTGTGTCTTCTGAAAATGGGGTTGATTTAGATATTTGCAGTTATTATCAAACACTATGTATAAGTGGTATGTGCAAGCCTATTTGTAATATATGTGTAAGTCATAATTTATGCATAAATCATATGTATAAACCACAACTCCTGTAATTTGCAAGGGTTGGGACATGTGAGGATCTGGAGGTGAGGCAGCAAGCTTAGAGAGAGGTGGTGTTCTTGGAATAGCCTCCAGTTATACAATGCTTTAGCATTGGGGCGCCTGGGTGGCTCAGTCATTAAGCGTCTGCCTTCAGCTCAGGGTGTGATCCCAGGGTCCTGGGATC
>NW_023205546.1:0-514 GCF_002007445.2 Ailuropoda melanoleuca
ATTACCTTTATGGCAAGCCAGTAGGTTTCCATTTGGAGTCATAATCAACAGTTTGTCCTTCCAGGGAGGGGGTATTTATCGCTGACATCATTAGGATAGCCATTAAAAAGGTTATAATAAAAAGCAGACCAACTTTTGGTTGGTTTATTATTGCTGTCAAATTGACTATAAATAAGACATCCTTTATTGCCACTTCTATCTTACTCACTTATTGTTAGTGACAATAAGTTCCTTTGAAACCTATGTATGTATTCTTTCTGATGACATTTAACCATTATAATTTGTTTGGCATTATTTGTATCTGTGTCCTAATTCCTCGCCTTATTGTAAATTTAAGGCAGTTTACTCAGTTGAGTCATTGTTAAGGGTATGGGTCTGGAGCCAAATCCTGTGGGTTCAAATATCTGCTTAACCACTTTCTACCTGGTTGACCTGGGTAAGAAATTTACTTACATGTTCTGAGCCTTTTACCCTTACCTGTAAAATAAGAATAATAATAGTATATTTTGCATAG
>NW_023205547.1:0-514 GCF_002007445.2 Ailuropoda melanoleuca
GTACAAATTGACCTTTCCAACAAAAATGTGTAAGAGATCTAATTTTTGTCCTAAATATCCTTGGCAATAACTGCTGTCAGCCCTTTTAACTTTAGCCATTTTTTGTATTTGATTGTTGTTTCATTGTTATTAAAATTTTGATTTTTTTTTCCCTGATGACTTAGGTGATTGAACACCCTTTCTTATGTTTACTGGCCAAATAGGTATTATTGATGAAGTCTACAGTGCCATCTTTGTTGAAGATTGTTTGGCAGAGCAGGTGTGCTTCTGTTTCCAGATTCTTCACTTTTTCAATTTTTCTGTGTGTCCATACTTGGAATCAAGCATCCAGTAGAATAATTTCCCTCTGTTTGTCCTTCTTCAATATTTTCTTGGCTTTTTCTAGCCTTTACTTTTCCAAATGCATTTTAGAAATTATCTAGTTTGAAAATTTACTCTGAGATTATTTTTAAGATTATATTGAATCTAAAGCTCCATTTAGAAACTGAATTTTCAAACCTATGAACATAATATA